>NC_080165.1:88488619-88788619 GCF_950295315.1 Erinaceus europaeus
CAATGAGTGGGTAGAAGAGAATAGTTGCAGAAGTTTGTGCACTCTATGAATTTCACATTTATTTTATTTTACTATTCATTTAATAATGATCATCATGACCATAGTATAAGAGGGGTATAATTGATGAGGTTCCTGCAAGATGGTGGACTGAGAAACTGCTAGTGGCTGAGCTCTGACCACATCTCCTGGAAACGGTAGGATTTTCTGCCTTTAGTAGGCCAGCCAATAAGGGGTCCTAGCGGTGACACCAAGGAGGTGACTATAACTTAATTTGGGTTAAGAATTAGAGTAGGAAAAAAGGGGAAAAAATTTTTTTTCTTCCTTTTAATTTCTAAGCATACCTCCTTCCCCACCCCTGAACCCCCATAACCAGTCCCTGGGGACCAGCTCCTAGCAGGAACCCAAGCTAGGAGCCCCTTTGCTTTACCAAATTCCTGTCTCACCAGGGAGTATCATTAATTCTAAGTCTATACCATTCTGACATTTGGCCTTTTTTCTTTCTAAGTAGCCAACCCCCCCACCTCACCCCGCATAGCTAATTAAATAATTAAAAATAAATACATAAAAAAAACCTTCCTATCACTGCCCTTTTATAACCATTCTTTTTCTAATCTTTTTCTTTTTCTCTCTCTCTCTTTCTTTATTTTTTCTTTTTCTCATTATTGTCATCCTTTCTTCCTTAATCTTACAGCTTCCAAAGTCACAGCCCCCAGCCCCCAACCCCCACACCAACAAACAGTGTGCTTTTTTGAATTCACTGATACACATTTGGGAATTTCCTTTCACTGCTCTTTAATTACAGCTCTTTTTCTTATCTTTTCCCTTTTCTCTCTCTTGCCTCTTTTTTTTTTTTATCTTGTCATACACTTCTTCCTTCTTCTTTGCCTTTCTGAATTTGTGAATTATTTTGGGGAAGAAATCTGACTCAGAGTGGACTCTCTATGTGTGTATCTCTGCTCTAGTTCCCTTTACCCTCTTGTTACCCCTAGAATATACAGTGGATAGTAGATTTGCATAACTGTCTATTCTTGCTATCCTTTCTTTCTTTTCTCTTCCTCACTGGGATTTGGTTACTATTTATTCATGACAGGAGAAATTGGCTAACTGGTAACGATTGAAATGCTTCAATACTTGCTTAAGATGCTACTGTAATTCCTGAGGTTGGTGAGTGCAATTGTCATAAAGGTATTTAGTACAGTGTTACTTGTACTCAAGAAGCAACAACTGAGGAAAAACAGAGCATAAAAAAAAGAAACACATAAATCAAAAAAAATGGGTAGATCAAAAACAAATAAAACTGCTACTCCAATGAATGAAGACAGGAGCGCAGAAGAAACTACAAAACAGCCAGAAGTAACCATAGATAAGAAAAGTATGCAAGCAATAATAAACATATTAATCGCAGAAATAAAAACAACATTGGAGGAAAGGAATGGCAGTATTAGGGAAACAACAGTTGAGACACCCAAGGAAAATACTGATTATCTTGGGGCAATTAGAGAACTGAAAGCTGAAATAGCTGTAATGAAGAAAGAAGCTGAGGCAAGGGAAAGCAGACTAGCAGAAGCAAAAAACAGAATTAGTCAGGCAGAGGATGAGTTAGAGAAAACTAAGAAAGAGGTGAAAGAGCTTAAAAAGAGATTGAGAGACACTGAAAACAACAACAGAGACATATGGGATGATCTGAAAAGAAGTAAGATTTGTATAATTGGCCTGCGAGAGGAAGAAAGAGAGGAAGGGGGAGCAAACATTCTAGAGAAAATAATAGAAGAAAACTTCTCAGACCTGAATAACAGAAAGGACATCAAGATTCAAGAGGCCCAGAGAGCACCAAACAGAATCAACCCAGACCTGAAGACACCAAGACACATCATAGTCACAATGAGAAGAAGTAAGGATAAAGAAAGGATCCTAAAGGCTACAAGAGAGAAACAAAATGTCACATAAAAGGAAAAACCCATAAGATTATCTGCAGACTTCTCCAATAAAACTCTAAAAGCCAGAAGCAAATGGCAAGATATCTATGCAGCCCTGAATGAAAAAGGGTTGCAACCAAGGATAATATATCCTGATAGACTTTCATTCAAACTAGATGGAGGGATCAAAACCTTCTTAGACAAACAACAGTTAAAGGAGGCAACCATCACCAAGTCAGCCCTGAAAGAGGTTCTAAAAGACCTCTTATAAACAAGAACATCACTATAATACTTGCAATATATCAGAGAAAACAAAAATTCTTTATTTGAACAATGGCACTACAATACATTAAATCCATAATATCAATAAACGTCAATGGCTTAAACTCACCCATCAAAAGGCACAGAGTGGGGGGATGGATCAGAAAACTTAACCCAACAATATGCTGCTTGCAAGAATCCCATCTGTCACAATAAGATAAACACAGACGTAAAGTGAAAGGATGGAAAACTATCATACAGGCTAACGGACCACAAAAACGGGCAGGAACAGCCATTCTCATCTCAGACACGATAGATTTTAAATTAAATAAAGTAATAAAAGATAATCAAAGACATGACATAATGATTAAAAGATCAATCAGCCAAGAAGACTTAACAATTATTAACATCTATGCACCCAATGAGGGACCATCTAAATACATCAAGCACCTACTGAAAGAATTTCAAAAATACATCAATAGTAATACAATAATAGTGGGAGACTTCAATACCCAACTCTCACACTTAGATCAACAAAGCAGAGAACCAATAAAGATAAAAGAGAATTGAATGAAGAGATTGACAGACTAGACCTCTTGGACATTTTCAGACTCCTTCACCCCAAAAAACTGGAGTACACCTTCTTTTCAAATCCACATAACACATACTCAAGGATAGACCACATGTTAGTCCACAAAGACAGCATCAATAAATTCAAGAGTATCGAAATCATCCGAAGTATCTTCTCAGACCACAGTGGAGTAAAACTAACATTTAACAACAAACAGACAATTATTAAAAGTCACAGAATTTGGAAACTAAACAACATACTCCTTAAGAACCACTGGGTCAGAGATTCACTCAAGCAGAAAATTCAAATGTTCCTGGAAACGAATGAAAATGAAGACACAACCTATCAAAATATTTGAGACACAGCTAAAGCAGTACTGAGAGGGAAACTTATAGCCATACAATCACATATTAAACACCAAGAGGAAGCTCAAATGAATGACCTTACTGCACACCTCAAGGACATAGAGGAAGAGGAACAAAGGAACCCTAAAGCAACCAGAAGGACAGAAATCACTAAAGTTAGAGCAGAAATAAACAACATCGAAAATAAAAGAACAATACAAAAGATCAAGGAAGCCAAATGTTGGTTCTTTGAAAGATTAAACAAAATTGACAAACCCCTAGCCAGACTCACCAAACAAAAAAGAGAGAAGACTCAAATTAATAGAATTGTAAACGATGGAGGAGATATCACAACTGACACCACAGAAATCCAGAGAATCCTTTTGAAAATTCTATGAAGAACAATACGCCACCAAGCTAGATAATCTGGAAGAAATGGAACAATTGCTAGAAGCATATGCCCTTCCAAAACTGAGCCAAGAAGAACTACAAAATCTAAATGCACCAATCACAGACAAAGAAATTGAAACCGTTATTAAGAATCTCCCCAACAACAAAAGTCCTGGACCAGATGGCTTCAAAATTAATTCTACAAAACTTTCAGGAAACAGTTAGTACCCATACTTCTGAAGCTTTTCCATAAGATTGAAAAAACAGGAATACTCCCTTCCACCTTCTATGAAGCCACCATCACCCTGATACCAAAAGCTGATAGGGACAGAACAAAAAAGGAAAACTACAGACCAATATCTCTGATGAACATAGATGCCAAAATATTAAACAAGATCTTAGCCTACCAGATACAGCAACATATCAAAAAGATTGCTCATCATGACCAAGTGGGATTCATCCCAGGAATGCAACGCTGGTTCAACGTACATAAGACAATCAATGTCATTCACCACATCAATAAAAGCAAAGCCAAAAACCACATGATTATCTCAATAGATGCAGAGAAAGCCTTTGACAAAATCCAACACCCATTCATGCTCAAAACTCTACAAAAAATGGGAATAGATGGGAAATTACTCAAGATAGTGGAGTCTATATATAGCAAACCTACAGCCAACATCATACTCAATGGACAGAAGCTGAAAGCATTCACCCTCAGATCAGGGACTAGACAGGGCTGTCCACTGTCACTGTTACTCTTCAACATAGTATTGCAAGTTCTTGCCATAGCAATCAGGCAAGATAAAGAAATCAAAGGAATACAGATTGGAAGGGAAGAAGGCAAGCTCTCACTATTTGCAGATGAAATGATAGTATAGATAAAAAGATCTAAAGAATCCAGCAGAAAACTACTGGAAGTTATTAGGCAATATAGCAAGGTATCAGGCTACAAAATCAATGTACAAAAATCAGTGGCATTTCTTTATGCAAACACTAAATCTGAAGAAGACATCCAGAAATCACTCCAATTTACTGTTTCAGCAAAATCAATCAAATACCTAGGAATAGAGTTGACCAAAGAAGTGAAAGACTTGTATACTGAAAACTATGAGTTGCTACTCAAGGAAATAGAAATAGATACCAAGAAATGGAAAGATATCCCATGCTCATGGATTGGAAGGATAAATATCATCAAAATGAATATTCTCCCCAGAGACATATACAATTTTAATGCAATACCCATTAAAGTTCCACCAAGCTTCTTTAAGAGAATAGAACAAACACTACAATCATTTATCTGGAACCTGAAAACAACTAGAATTGCCAAAACCATCTTGAGGAAAAGAAACAGAAATGGAGGCATCACACTCCCAGACCTTAAAATATGTTATAAAGCCATCATCATCAAAACAGCATGGTACTGGAACAAAAATAGGCACACAGACCAGTGGAACAGAATTGAAAGCCCAGAAATAAATCCCCATAACTATGGACATCTAATCTTTGATAAGGGAGCCCAAAGCATTAAATAGAAAAAGGAGGCTCTCTTCAATAAATGGTGCTGGGAAAACTGGCTTGTAACATGCAGAAGAATGAAATTGAACCACTTTATCTCACCAGAAACAAAAATCAACTCCAAATGGATCAAAGACCTAGATGTCAGACCAGAAACAATCAAATACTTAGTGGAAAACATTGGTAAAACAGTTTCTCACCTGCACCTCAAGGGCATCTTTGATGAATCAAACCCAATTGCAAAGAAGACTAAAGCAGAACCAAACCAATGGGACTACATCAAATTGAAAAGCTTCTGCACATCCAAAGAAACTATTAAACAAACAGAGAGACCCCTAACAGAATGGGAGAAGATCTTCACATGCTATACATCAGACAAGAAACTAATCACCAAAATATATAAAGAGCTCAGCAAACTTAGCACCAAAAAAGCAAATGACCCCATCCAAAAATGGGCAGAGGATATGAACAAAACATTCACTAAGAGGAGATCCAAAAGGCTGACAAACATATGAAAAAGTGCTCTAGGTCACTGATTGTCAGAGAAATGCAAATTAAGACAACACAAAGATACCAACTCACTCCTATAAGTATGGCATACATCAAAAAGGACAGCAGCAACAAATGCTGGAGAGGATGTGGGGACAGAGGAACTCTTTTACATTGCAGTTGGGAATGTAAATTGGTACAGCCTCTGTGGAGAGCAGTCTGGAAAACTCTCAGAAGGCTAGACATGGACCTTCATATGATCCAGTAATTCCTCTCCTGGGGTTATACCCCAAGGACTCCATAACACCCAACCAAAAAGAGGTGTGCACTCCTATGTTCATAGCAGCACAATTCATAATAGCTAAAACCTGGAAGCAACACAGGTGCCCAACAACAGATGAGTGGCTGAGAAAGCTGTGGTATATATACACAATGGAATACTTTGCAGCTATCAAGAACAATGAACCCACCTTCTCTGACCCATCTTGGACAGAGCTAGAAGGAATTCTGTTAAGTGAGCAAAGTCAGAAAGATAAAAATGAGTATGGGGTGATCCCACTCATCAACAGAAGTTGAGCAAGAAGATCTGAAAGGGAAACTAAAAGCAGGACCTGATCAAATTGTAAGTAGGGCACCAAAGTAAATACCCTGTGGTGAGGGGTAGGCATGCAGCTTCCTGGGCCAGTGGGGGGTGGGAGTGAGTGGGAAGGATGGGTCACAGTCTTTTGGTGGTGGGAATGGTGTTTATGTACACTCCTAGCAAAATGTAGACATATAAATCACTAGTTAATTAATATGAGAGGGGGAAAATCAATTGTATGTCTCAAAGTTTTTCAAAACACAAACTGAATCTTTTTAATATATAGGTGGTGTATTTGATATGCGGACTCTCTCAAAAGCCTAGACCAAGTAGATTAGAAGCATCCAATAGCACAGCTATATACAAGAAACTGGGTACCGTACAACAAACCCTAACAAAAGGACTTTTCAACGTTAACCCAATTACCAAATAATGTGATGATAACAACTATCAATTGTCTTTTTGAACCCTAAGACAGCAGGAATATCACATCTCCACTATGGAGCCCCTACTTCCCCCAGTCCTGGAACCCTTGGATAGCACCCACTTTCCTGTATGCCTCTCCCAATCCATATCAAATAATACTGCATCCACCGACCACAACCTAACCAACGCAATGATTGCCACCTCAAAATGCTTCACCTCAGACTGTGTCCAGAGACTTCACGTGTGGAATGACAACCCTTCAGCTTCATTACTTGTGTGAGACCTTTCCTTTTATAGTACACTCTAATTTCATCTCAGGTGGTTCACTTTCTAACAAAGTCCCATAACCTAGATATACACCAGTTTCTGTGAGAGAGAGCATATGTTCACACGTATCCATAAACTACTGCAAAATATATACCTGAAAGCAGAAGTACACTAGAGTTTGCAGTGAGTACCTCCCTAACACTTCCTCTCCACTATTCCAAGCTTTGGGCCCATGATTGCTCAACAATTTGTTTGGCTTCGTATGTTAACTCTCTTTTCAATCACCAGGTTCCAGATGCCATCAGGATGCTGGCCAGGCTTCCCTGGATTGAAGACCCCACCAATGTGTCCTGGAGCTCAGCTTCCCCAGAGACACACCCTACTAGGGAAAGAGAGAGTCAGACTGGGAGGATGGATCCACTAGTCAAAGCCCATGTTCAGCGGGGAAGCAATTACAGAAGCCAGACCTTCTACCTTCTGCAACCCTCAATGACCCTGGGTCCATGCTCCCAGAGGGCTAGAGAATGGGAAAGCTATCTTGGGAGGGTGTGGGATATGGAGATTGGGTGGTGGGAACTGTGTGGAGTTGTACCCCTCCTACCCTATGGTTTTGTTAATTAATCCTTTCTTAAATAAAAAAAAAAAAGAGGGGTATAATTCCACACAAACCCTCCATCAGAATTCGTATCCCATCCACTTTGTTGGAAGCTTTCTTATTCTTTATTCTTATGGGAGCATGGATAATTTTGGATCATTATGGGTTGCAGAAAGTGGGAGGTCTGGCTTCTGTAATTGCTTCTTTGCTGGACATGGATGTTGGCATGGATGTTCCTGGATATAGATTTTGGCAGGTGAATCCATACTCCCAGTCTGTTTCTTTCTTTCCCTTGTGGGGCAATGTTCTGGAGAAGTGGGGTTCCAGTGTACATTGGTGAGATCTTCTGCCCAAGGAAGTAACGTTGTCATCATGGTAGCCTCTGCAACTTGGTGGCTGAAAAAGCATTAAGATATGAAGCAAGACAAATTATTTAATAATCAGGAACCTAAAGGTAAGAATAGAGCAAATGAAATGTGGGATCTCATTTTAGCTATATTATTTTCTATAGTTTTGTAGGTCAGTTTATGGGACAATATAGTAAAGTAATGGTAGAAGGTTCAAAACAAACATATTGCCTACATATGACATTGTATTATAATATCTCCTACTCATGTCAATAAGCAATGACCCTAACCAAAGTCATTTTTATTTGTTTTTATTATTTTATAAGTAGTCTTTCATATGAACAGTTTAAAAACAACTGTTCCAATGCAAGAAATTGTCTTCACAGAACACATTTTATGTAAGAGTTTTTAACCTATTTATTGGAATAATTTTTGTATGTCTAAGAACATAGTGACTGCTCTGTAACTATTTTCCAACAGTGCTGAACAATGTGAATAAAATAATTGACATTATATGATTATTAATCATGCAGGAAAAGTTCATCTATTACATTGTCAAAACATGAAAGAGATTTAACTAAGATGGCAACATAAGAAATCATTTAGATACCCTCCTCCCATAAATACACTGAATGTGTAGCTTTCCTCCCGTAAAACTCCTCAAAGATCATCTTCTACACAGTATAAAATAAGAAAATACCCATAATGAAATGGATAAGAAATGCTGCAGCCAACCCTCATTATGAACCCAAACCTCAAAGGAGGGATGGGATATGGAGTTCATGGTGGTGGGAATTGTGTGGAATTGTATTCCTCTTATCCTATGGTCTTGTCAATATTTCCGTTTTGTAAATAATATTTTAAAAAATTATCTTATAAAAAATAAAATAATCCTAAACCTTGCATAGCATGATATAATTAAATGGGAATCACTCTAGCTCCCATCTTCTCTGTAAAAAACAAAGACTTTTTTGAATTTACATATATTTTTTGTTTCTTTGTTTTTTTCTTTTACTAGAGCACTGCTCAACTCTAGCTTATGGTGGTGTGGGGGACTGAACCTGGGACTTGAGAGCCTCAGGCATGAACATCTCTTTCCTTAACTATTATGCTATGCCCCCACCCCATACTTTTCATATATTTTTGATTTTACTATATTGTCCCATAGATTGAAGGGAGTTTTCAATCTCAACTTTGAAATCAAGCAGTTTGTGTCTATGAGACCCACAAAACTATAGAAAATAAATAAGAAATTCATAGAACACACAAACTTTCCCCACAATTATTCTCCTCTTACCCACTCATTGCAGTGTGAGCAGATAAGAAAATGCCTATGAATGAAGGTTTATTTGAACACTTTCAAAAAATGCTGAGGACCAAGTTGTTAGTGAGTGAGTTAGTTTCATTATTTGAATTGGGATAGGGAGCAAACGAGTCCACTGCTATCCAGGTTCCTCAATATAGATTTCTATCCTTATCCTAGATAACTGCTGAATTCTTCAAGCAGTTATTAATAGAGATGAGGAAAAATTTTTCAGCTATACATTTAGGTCAGCACAGGAGAAAAATATGACAAAAGCTACCTGTCTTAATGGTTTTCCCTGGAAACTCCCAAACTGCTATTTCTGAGTTTCCAGCTTCTAATCAGTCTACAACCTGTTTACAAAAATCAACTGTGTTTTTATATATCCAAGAGGAACTCATAAAGAGAAAGTAGTGGGAAGGGGGTACACCTACTAGAATGCATGTGTTACCATGCATGAGGATACAGTTTCAACTCCCTTTCCCCACCAGTAAGAAGTAGTTGTCTTTCTCACCTCACCTCTATTTCTCTCTTTTTTTTTAATAGGAAGAAAATGAAAAAGGCAATAAAGCAGCCTCTGAGAACAGAGGTTACAGATGTTACAGTCATTTTATAGGCACAAAGTCTGAGAGAGAGAGAGAAATAGAACAGTCAATCAAAAATAATAAAATACTTTAGCATATATTTGAAATAGGAAGTGAAATATATGTACAATGAAATCTACCTGTCATTCCTGAAAGAAATTGAAGATAACACAAGAGAAAATGTATGTATTAATGACCAGTTCTTTTTAATATTGTTAAAATGTCAGTGTTAATTAAGCAGTCTAGAGAAATAACGTGGGGCCAGATGGTGGTGCACCTGGTTGAGTGCACATGTTACAGGGTTTGGGTCCACAAGCCCCACTTGCAGGGGGAAAGCTTTGCAAGTGGTGAAGAAGTGTTTCTGGTGTCTCTCTCTTTCTCTCCTTCTCTATAATTTCCTTTTGATTTCTGACCATTTCTATCCAATAAATAAATAAATAAAAATTATTTTTTTAAATTTATTTACGTATTTTCCCTTTTATTGCCCTTGTTGTTTCTTATTGTTGTAGTTATTATTGTTGTTGACGTTGTCATTGTTAGATAGGACAGAAAGAAATGGAGAGAGAAGTGGAAGACAGAAAGGGGAAAGAAAGATAGAAACCTGCAGACATACTTCACTGCCTGTGAAGCAACGCCCCTACAGGTGGGGAGCTGGGGGCTCCAACCGGGAAACTTTCGTTGGTCCTTGCGATTTGCACTATGTGCGCTTAACCCTATTACTATAAAGATAATTTTTTTGAAAAGATAATACCAAATTTCAAAATTCCAGTAACATTTTAAATAAATATCTTATTTATTTATTAATGAGAAACACTGGAGGAGAGAGAAAAAAAACAGACATCACCCTAGTACATGTACAGCTGGAGATTGAACTCAGGACCTCATGCTTGAGAGTCCAGTGCTTTATCCACTGCACCAACTCCTGGACCATTTCAGTAACATTTTTCACAGAAATAAAAATATACAATCCTAAAATAGAAGACGCAAAAGATCCCTAGTAGCCAAAGAAATATTGTAAAAAATATATTGTTTCATTTCAAGTTCTGATTTCAAACTATGTTACAAAATTATAATAATTCAAAGAGTAGAAAATTGGCATAGAAAGAAAAAATAATTGATGTAAAGCAATGAAAGAAAAACAAGATTTCAGAAATAAGTTCATGGACATATGAGCAAGTAATTTACAACCAAGGAATTAAGAATATACAGCAAGGAAATTCTTGTCTCTTTAATAAATGACATCGGGAAAACTGAATAACCATCTGCAAAAAAATTAAATCAGACTCACTATCATATACAAAAGTCATGTTAGAATGGGTTAGTAATTTGAATGTTAGAACCAAATATATAAACTACTAACAGAAAACAAGGACTAATTTTCTTGATATTGGTCTTGGAAATGAAATTTTGGATTTGGCATTAAGACAAAGTACATCAAAATCAAAAAGTAACAAATAGATTTTAGATAACTGTGACACTTTTTAAAGCAAAGTAAACCAGCAACAAAACAAAAGGCAAAATATGGACTGTGAAAATCATTGTGAATGATGGCTTCAATGAAGGGCTAATATCTAAAATATACAAGAAAATATACATCTCAATAGCAAAAACAAACATTATCCAATTTTTAAAATGAGCAAAAAAACCAAATAGGCATTATTCTAAAGACATTATTGACAGGTATTTGAAAAGTTTCTTAAAATTTGATGGAATAATGATCACCTGAAGATCTTTCTTTTGCATATAGCCACAATTTGAATATTTTTAGCTCATTACATTCAGAAAATTACCATAGGTGGGATGACTTTCATAATTTATCCTTAGATATGTAATTATGAATATCAAATGCAAACTTTAAAGCAAGAAATTATAAAATTGGCATAAGGTGCTATATTATAATTGTGAATTTATTCATTTTTCAAAGAAAATATTAAGTTTGTTTTTGGAAATTAAATTGCTCATTGTAAAAATGAATAAAAAATGTCCAATGAGGTGGTCCTGGAGATGCGCAGTGGATAAAGCAGTGAGCTTTCAAGCATGAGAAGTGATGTCTGTTTTTTCTCTTTCTCTCCTCCTATCTTTCCCATTAATAAATAAATAAAATATTTTTAAAAATGCCCAATGAGTAAAATATTTTCAGTGTTCTTTGGTACTGAGTTAAGGTTTTTTTTTTTTGTGTGTGTGTGTGTATATGTTTTTTTGTGTATGTATATATGTTTGTGTGTGTGCGTGTGTGTGTGTGTGTGCCTGTGTGTACTCATTTTCTTTTGTATGTCTACAATTATCTCTGTCATTAAAATATATAAACTGTGGTTTGATACTTTTAATTAACTAGAAAAAATATGGGTTAAACAGCATTGCATACCAAAAGAGGGACCTCACCAATGGACACATGCTGATTCAGGTTTTGTTATGCCTGAAGCATGCTCAGTTCAGATAGTCCTCTTTATGAAATATTAATGAAAATAAGGAATGGTAGCGCAGATCTACTATGAATGAGAAATTATAAACCTTAATATATCAAACTCCCTTATTTCAAAAGTAACATTTATATTACTTAATATTAATTAAATATTGCAAAGTATTAGTTAAGTTATAACAAAACTAGCACATTTATAATACTTAGTAACAACCTGATGCACTAAACTAATACATAATTTCATCAACTGCTTGGTGCCTATTGCTTGACCTTCCCTCCCTTCCTTCCTTTATCTTTCTTTCTCTCTTTCTCCCCCTTCCTTTCTTCCTCCCTTTATCTCTCTTTCTCCCTCCCTCCTTCCTTCCTTTCTTTCCTCCCTCCTTTTTTCCCCTTTCTTTCTTTCTTTCTTTCTTCCTTCCTTCCTTCCTTCCTTCCTTCCTTCTTTCCTTTCTTCCTTTCTTTCTCTCTCTTTGTCTTTCTTTCTTTCTTTCTTCCCTTCTCTCTTTCTTTCTTTTTATTTATTGCCACCAGGGTTATTGCAGAGGCTCCATGCTATCACTATGAATTCACCACTCCTGGTGGCCATTTTCTCCCGCCCCGCAGCTCCTATTTAATTGTATAGAACAGAAAGAAATTGAGAGAGGAGGGGAAGATAGAGCTGAAACGAGAATGATAAACACTTACTAACCTAATTTACCACTTCTGAAGAGTCCCACTCACAGGTGGAGAGTGGGGCTTTAGGATGATAACACATGGTAATATGTGCACTTAACCAGGTGTGCCACCGCTCAGCCCTTACTGTTGCTTTCCATGACAATAAATTTTGTCATACATTTTTCTACAGAATAGAATAGAAATAAAATACTTAATTGCCCCTCTAGCATGATTGATGAAAAGCTGAGTGTGCTTTTAAAAAATTGTCTCAAAACTCACTTTCCCCCTGTAAGGGTCTTGAACTCAGATCCTTGCATATGGTGACACGTGCACTCCAGACCCTGAAGGTATCTTTACGTCACTTCTAGATAGAAAAGAGTCTATCCTCAGTAAAAAATTAAAAAAAAATTTTAAAAATTAAAAAAAATTTTATATCCTGCCCATGGTTAGAAAAGTAGGGGTGTTTGAGAGTCCAATGCTTTATCGAAAAGGACACTTCAAATATCATCTGCTCTATTCTAATATTTTTCTGATTATTAAATAATTTTTTCTGCTTTATATTTAATGCTTTTCACCCACCAAAGTTGCAGATGCTACCATGACTCCAACCTGACTTTCCTGGGCAAGAGACCTCAACAATATGTCCTGGAACCCCACCTCTCCAGAGTCCTGCCCCACTAGGGAAAGATAGAGACAGGCTGAGAGTATGGATTGACCTGCCAACACCCATATCCAGCAGAGAAACAATTAAAGAAGCCAGACCTCTCACCTTCTGCACCTCATAATGATTCTGGGTCCATGCTCCCAGAAGGTTAAAGAATAAGAAAGCTTCCAATGGAGGGGATGGGTTGTGGCACTCTGGTAATGGGAACTGTGGAATGGTACCCTTCTTATATTACGGTCTTGTAGATCATAATTAAATCAATAAAAATTAAAAATAAACAAATCATTAAAAAATCTAATATTTCTTTTACTTTATACAGAGTATTATTTTCTTTATCCATTCCTCCCCATAATTATTATTAATATCATTATTGAAAAGAATTAGGTTAAAGAGTTGTAGAGTGGCAGGGTATAGTTTCATAAGGCACCCATCACAAATATTCTGTGTCCCTAAATTCCAGTGGTAATTATCATGGTTCTTACAATGTCAGAGGTAGTTGTTGTTTTTTTCCTGCTATCATTTTTTTGCTGTAATTTTGTTTCATTTTGGTTTTTTTTATAATATTTTTTATTTAAGAAAGGATTAATTAACAAAACCATAGGGTAGGAGGGGTACAACTCCACAAAATTCCCAAAACCCAATCTCCATATCCCACAACCTCCTCCGATAGCTTTCCCATTCTCTATCCCTCTGGGAGCATAGACCCAGGGTCATTGAGGGTTGCAGAAGGTAGAAGGTCTGGCTTCTGTTATTGCTTCCCTGCTGAACATGGGCTTTGACTGGTCGGTCCATACTCCCAGTATGCCTCTCTCTTTCCCTAGTAGGGTGTGTCTCTGGGGAAGCTGAGCTCCAGGACACGTTGGTGGAGTCTTCAATCCAGGGAAGCCAGGCCAGCATCCTGATGGCATCTGGAACCTGGTGATTGAAAAGAGAGTTAACATACAAAGCCAAACAAATTGTTGAGCAATCATGGACCCAAAGCTTAAAATAGTGGAGAGGAAGTGTTAGGGAGGTACTCACTACAAACTCTAGTGTACTTCTGCTTTCAGGTATATACTTTCCAGTAGTTTATGGATACGTGTGAACATATGCTTTCTCTCACAGAAACTGGTGTATATCTAGGTTTTGGGACTTTGTTAGAAAGTGAACCACCTGAGATGAAATTAAAGTGTACTATAAAAGGAAAGGTCTCACACAAGTAATGAAGCTGAAGGGTTGTCATTCCACACGTGAAGTCTCTGGACACAGTCTGTTACGTGGCAATCATTGCGTTGGTTAGGTTGTGATCCGGCAGATGCAATATTATTTGATATGGATTGGGAGAGGCCTACGGGAAAGTGGGCCCACCTGGGGGCGGAGACTGCATCAGAATAAGTCCTCAGCAACATCTAAGACAAAGGCAGTGCTGGTGCAAGCTTGTGTTTATTTTCTCACAAGTCACTTTCTTGGTTAAGGAACTTCCATGCCTGCATAAAATGGAAGCGCATGCGTGCGCGCGCACACACACACACACACACACACACACACACACCCACACACACACAATTTTTCTCTTCTGAATGCTTTAACAGATAATGGTTTATAGATCCAAATAAAGCATGTCTTTTCTATCACTTAGCATTTCAACAATATTGATGTAAAATCTACAATAGATCAATGAGTGGAGATTAAAAGGAATATGACAGTACTTTGGCCTAATCATGTCTAGTGTCAAATCCCTACCACTTCTTTAAAACCAGTTAAGACCAATATTCTTTCTGTATGATTAGTTTTACTGCTATAAACATACCAGACAGGGTGCCTTATGAGCACTAGGAATTCAAATATGCATCAGATCACAACTGACAATAATCTGTAATTTTGTTGGCTGGTATTGTGTTAGTATGTCAGAGCCTGTTGGATTTAATTCTTACTGTAAATCTCTACTCACCTGACTAAATCTGGATGAAATCATGAGGTTTCTTTGCACTGATCACATGCTTATTTGCATAGTTATTGATGTGAATGATTCCTGCCACCTTGTTCAACCTGAGCCTTATATAGTATCAATGGACTGCCTACAGAGCTCATTTTATTTTACTTGGTGCATGTGTGCTTCTCTTTCCAGCTAACTTGCACTGCCAAGTTCTCATCAACTTCAAGGGCTAATGCAGTCTCACAGGGCACTTCCCAAACCAGTCTGAATAAGAACATGACTGAAAAATATATATTAATTCCTCGCATGACAAATCTATAAAAATCACAGTAAAGCTTATAAAGGCCAAAAATAATGCTAAGGCTTATCAAATTATTTTTTTATTTATCATTGGCACGCCACAAGAGAACTTCTATTATGTTCATTTTTCTATAAAATCTGTTTAGGGTTTGGCAAACAAACCCAACCAGACACTTGATTTTGTGTTACCCCTTAACTATGGATTTTTAAATATTTATTGCTACTTCACTCCTGTGAGAATGTCATACATCAGCATGGATAGTAAAAACAAATGTTAAAGAGGTTGTAGGGGCAAAGTAACCCTCTTGCACTGCTGGTGGGAATGTAACTTGGCCCAACCCCTGTGGAGAACAGTCTAGAGAACTCTCAGAAGACTAGAAATATCCTGCAATTCTTCTCCTGGGCACATATGCTAAAGAAACAAACTCATCCAAAGAGATCTGTTTATACCTATGTTCATGCCAACACAATTTATAAATTTTTATGTTTATATTCTATGATATATGGAACAATGTTGCATATATTTGTTTACAAGCTTCCTGTGGGTGATTTTGCTCTGCTAGGTTGCTTTGAGTAGTTATAGTAGGGAACAAATATTTGCAAAATATATACTATCTGTCCTTGAGTAGTTATAGCATGAAACCAATGTTTGCAAAATATATACTATCTGTCCTTGAGTAGTTATAGCATGAAACCAATGTTTGCAAAATATATACTATTTGTCCTTCACAGGAAAACTTTATTGAGCCCATTAACATGTAATGAAGCTAAAGATTAATGATTCAATAACTCACTCAAGCCACTAGCCCTAAAAATAAGTGCTAGCATGTGCACATGTATCTATAAGTTAGGGCAAAATATATACCTGAAAGTAAAAGTGCACAATAGTTTGCAGTGGCTCAGTAAATGCAGCAAGGATGTAGAAAGACCCAAAAAAGACACCATAAATTAATAAAATAGTTTCTATTTAGAGCTAAATACCCTCTTCACCTACTTCCTATTTCACTTTCCTCTATCACCCTAAGGCTAACCTTGTCAGGTAAAGTAAGGACTACAAAAGCTTGATAAGGACAAAAAAACTAGTATACATCAACTATGGCTCTTTTGCTCATTACTGACACCATCTCCCCTGACAATACCTTTAACCCAACTGTATGTTGGCTGTAGGGCTCAGGCAAAAACTAGTAAAGTCATTGGCCCCTTGGAATTACCTAAAGTAGATAGCCTAGATCCTTCCAACATGAAGACCCCCAATTATCATTTGCTATATTCTTACCTATAGGTTTTTAATTACTAAACAATTTGTTCTTTATATCTTAATGCTTTTCAGCCACAAATTTTCAGATGCTGCCATGATGACAACTTTACTTCCCTGTGTCCTGGGACCCCACTTCTCCAGAACCCTGCCTCACTAGGAAAAGATAGACACAGGCTGGGAGTATGGATTAACCTGCCAATGCACATGTCCAGCAGACAAGCAATTACAGAAGCCAGACCTCCCATCTTTTGCACCCCATGATGATCCTCGGTCCATGCTCCCAGAAGAACAAAGAATAGGAAAGCTTCCAATGGAGGTAATGGAATGTGGAACTCTAGTGGTGGGAATTGTGTGGAATTGTACCCCTCTTATCCTACGGTCTTGTTGACCATTATTAAATCAATAAAAAATAAGTGCTAATATTAAGATACATTCCAGGCCTGAGTGATTTAAGAAATTTTACTTAACAACTTTGTTTTTATTATAACTTTTAATTCTGATTGCTAAGAAATTCAATGAATCTTTTTTTTTTTTTATCAGAACACTGTTCAGCTCTGGCTTATGGTGGTGTGGGGGATTGAACCTGGGACTTCTGAGTCTCAGGCATGAGAGTCTCTTTGCATAACCATTATGTATCTACCCCCCTTATGCTATCTACCCCTGAAATTCAATGAATCTTACAGACAGAAATTAAATCACAGCTTCATGATTTCATGGTCAAATCTTTCATCTTGACTAATGCAGATAGATTTGGGGAAAGATGATTATTATGACTTTCCTCTAGAATGGTATGATTGTGAATCCATAACAAGTACATTTTGCTTTGCTGACATCTGCACAGAATAGTCCAGGAAGTGGCACAGTGGGCACGATGAAGTTCTGGTATAATTTCAAGGGGAAAGATTGCCAGTCCTCATATTAAAAACATTTCTACTTCGAACCTAACTTCAAAAGGACAGCACATATGCTAAGTTTTTTTTTGAAATAGATGAAAGGTATGGGACCATGCCCAAGAAATAATTACAAATAATTATTCAAAATTATACATTCAGCTAATTGCCAATAATGAGAGGAAAAATTCTCTTCCTGGTTTCAGAAATCAGAAATAGTGGTAAAGGATTCATTCAGTCCATTAAATGAATAGAAATAAGCACATCATCATTATCACCTCAGAATGAAATTTAACTATCCAATATTCATTATAAGGTCAATTTTTAAATACATTTACAATGTTCTATTTGCTCAAATTGAGTGCTTTGGCTTGGTAAAGTGTGTTCTTTACTGAATAAGATATCTCCTGGATCTCAGAGCTCTGTTTTTTTACTAAGGCTTATCACCAGTACAAACTACTAAACAAGTATCCAACCTACCTCTTGGGGTATTAGGATAACGTTAGGGCAGAGAATAGAAAAATGCCCAAATCCAGCCCATACCTGCCATTATTTCTCACTTACGAGGAAAGAAGATAATAGTTATAAAGATCAGTCCAGTAGTATAGACTCATTAGGAGCCTAATCACAAAAGAATGGTACATCATTATAGCAGAATATGATGCTTTCCATCTCCCCACACCTCACTACCACATAGGAACCTATTTATAACAATATCTTCTGCCTAGTACATCATGCCTTCTCTTAAGAAGAAATTAAAAGGCATGTCAGAAAGCTAAACAAACACAGTTTGATGATTTAACAAGCTTTCTACTTATACATGTCAGGGATTTTGGAATTATCAGATGGAGAATTTAAAGCAACTGTGACTAATTTGTTAAGGGCTGTAAATGATATATTACACAGAACGCAAGAATAGACAGGAGATGTAAACAAGAAGATGAGAATCCTAAGAATTAACATTCACAAGTGCTAACAATAAAAAAGGACACTGATAAAATAAAAAATATCCCAGAAAGGAATATCAGGTTTATAGAATATAATATTATAATGTTGAAAAATTGAAAAAGAGAGAAACAAAGAAAAAAGACCAGAATGTTTAATTGCAGGGCAACTACAAAGGTTTCATGCTTTCACAATAGAAATATCAGATGAAGAAAGAAAAAAGATATGGAAAAAATATTTGAACCAATACTTACTGAAAATTTCCCTATGTTAGTGTTAGAAACCAAGTTACAGATGCATCAAGCTAGGAAAATAAATAGGATCAATATATGCAGAACTACACCTTAGTATGTGATTTTCAGATTAAAGGAAATCAAAGATAAAGGAAAAATATTGAAAATATCTCTTTTTGGGTGAGTGATTTCAAAATGATGGAGAATATGTCAGAGAGAAAAAGAAACTACAAATGAAAAAAGACAATAATCACAATAAATTCTTCCTCAGAAACTTTGTAATGAGATAAAAAAACAATCTAGCCTTTTGAAAGATCAAAATAAATGGTAAGTTAATTTTTAAAAAAGGAATAAGACACCCATACTTAAAAAAAAAATCCAATAACATGATTGGAGCCACTGAATGTAGGTAAGGATTTAGAGCCCTTGTACATTTCTTTTGAAAATGCAAAATAGTTCAGTCATTTGCAAAGAATAATTTGATATTTTCTTACAAAGATTACTGTTTTTATATAATCTATATTTTGTATTCCTGGGTATTTACACATAGGGCCTGAAAACCTATCCCCACACAAAAACTTGCACTTAAATATACCACTTTACTCATAATTGTAAAAGCTTGGCGGTAACCCAAATGTCTTCCAGTAGGCAAATATTTATGTAAGCTGCTGTACTTTTAGACAGTGAAAAATCATTTAGTGCTATCAATGTGCTATCAAGATAGGAGAAAACTTAAATGAATATTATTAAGTGTAAAACATTAATCTTTAAAGGTTAGATAGGGTATGATTCCCACTTTAGAGCATTCTGAGAAAGGCAAACAACGGAGACAGTAAAAAGATCAGTAAGTAGAGAAAGTCAAAATTAATAAAGATGAATAGGCAGATTCCAGTGAATTTCTAAGGGGAGAGAAAATACTATGTATTTGGTTATAATTACGTATGTATGTTAGAATATTTAGGTCTAAACTTATGTAGTAGGTAACATCAAGAATGAACACAAAGGTCAAATATGAACTTTGGACCATTGTGATGGTTTAGTGTAAGCTTTTACCCTTGGCAAAATCACATAGCATTTTGGTGAGTAATTTGAAAAATTGGTAGGTATACATATGTTGGGTCAGAAGGTTTAGGAGAAATCCTTGTACATCTCAGTTTATCATAAACATAATCTGCTCTAAAATGAGTATTTAAATTTTAAAAATTAAAACAAATAAGAAATTCCTAAAGTGAATTTTCCTTTTATTATCTTTGGTTCCTTTTCTGGAAAAAACTCCCTTTATGAGTGTATCTTCATATGATAGATAAAGTATGTAACTTTTACCTAGTTATGTTAGCACCTTATTCTGCCTCTTTGTATTTTGCATGCATGCCTGTTGTCATAATTTGGGTTGTTAAGTTTTTTAAAAGGATATTATTTACTTCCTGTCACAAGATATTAATAAAAAAAAAAATTTCAGGGAGTTGGGCTGTAGCTCAGCAGGTTAAGCGCCGGTGGCACAAAGTACAAGGACCCAAGGATCGGACCGGTGTAAGGATCCCAGTTCCAGCCCTGGCTCCCCACCTGCAGGGGAGTTGCTTCACAAGCGGTGAAACAGGTCTGCTGGTGTCTATCTTTCTCTCCCCCTCTCTGTTTTCCCCCTCCTCTCTCCATTTCTCTCTGTCCTATCCAACAACAATGACAACAATCATAACTACAGTAAAACAACAAGTGCAACAAAAGGGAATAAATAAAATAAATATTAAAAAATCACTTAAATTGAATGAAATATTTAATATAGAAATGTAAATTACAATGATAGATGTATGTTTTTTTTGACAAGCACCAGGAAATTGATATGTGCCGCATAGTTCTTTGTGTCAAATGAATGTAAATCTGTCTCCATTTTTGATGACTAATTTGCTTTGATCATTTTCAAAGACAAATATTTCATAAATATTAAGTGAATAGGATTTTTGAGAAGATATGCAGGAAAATGAAGAACTTTCAAGAAGTAAGATTAGACTTAAAAAAAAAACTTGCATGTCCCCTCAGATATAATGTACAATGAATAATATTAGGAAGTTTGGAGGGATGCATTGGATCGACCTTCCCGTGGTACGGGATCCCGTGAGTACCCATTCATTGGGGAAACTGATGATCCTTCCTAGCCGACTGAATCCACATGGATCCCAGTCACTTTCAAAGCCAGCAACAAGCAGACCTGACGCTGTTGACTGGCTATGAAAGAAGGGCAAACACTAGAAGAAGAACAAGGAAGTTTGGAGTGTCTACTCTAAATATAATTTTCAACATTATCTTTCTTTCATTTAGTCATAGGATCCAAACTATTTCATCCCCTTATTTTCCTGTTTCTAATAATTGTTAAACATTTAGCATATTCAGAGCACTGTTCTAAAAATCATGATCTATTATATTCCAAGTACTTCAAAATTAATTTTTTCAGGGGTGGGTAGATAAATATGATTCCTTATTGTAATTTATGATAAATCTAATCTCAACAGATTATTTGGTTAAGGTATTAATGCGAATGTAATTTGTTTTGAACCATAGTCAATTATTCCAATGAAAGATGAGTCAGTTTTAAAATGATAATAATTTTAAATGTATAGACTTTGAAAACTAACTGCCTCAATTCAAATTCTGATTCTCAAAGCTCTTTGTCTTTTGAGATTTCATTTTTAATCATCAAATAAATGGAGATAAGATTATAGCTTAGTCAAGAAAATTCTGTGGAAGTAAATTAAACAATGCATTTAATATATGCAGAATATTATAAATACTTGTTATATCATTGATATTTATATTGTTATAATCCATGTTGACATATTATGCAACTGTCCCTAATATGGATTTCTTGGGAACTAGGAAATATATTTTGACCAGATAATTAATGTTGATAAAGTTTGAATTTATTAATTGAACTTCAAGAAAGCAATAAGAGCCTATTCAGTATGCTTTATATAAAGAAAACTTTCTAAACACATGGATCTTTGGCACTATTTTTCCTTTGCTATTAAAGCATAGTCATCAATCTTAATTATGTTTTGATTTTAACATTTCACCTGGCTATAAATTGCTAGACATGTTCAATATACTTTATATTTCATTAGTTTTATTTAAATTAATCTGAATAGATTTTTGTAAATATCATTTAAAAATCTGATTCTAGTCTGCTCTGTTTTAATGCTAACTCTTTTTTTTCTGTATTGGGGGATTAATGGTTTATAGTCAACAGTAAAATAGAATAATTTGTAAATGTATAACAGTTCTCAGTTTTCCACATAACAATTCAACCCGCTCTAGGTCCTTCTCTGCTATCATATTTTTGATGCATAGACCATAGGCTGAGTATATTATAGTTCCTTCATTATAAGCACTGAAAACTTCAAATTGGTAATCTAAATGACTTTTAGCAGCGGGCTCAAATTGTTGATATGTTTCTAATAATGACTTGTTCTTTGAAGTATTAAATCTCCTAAAAGCTCTGTTCTCTCAGGGAGAACAGAATCAACTGGTAGAGTCACTTTGTAAGATACAGTTATATAAATAGCACAAAGGGGAATAAATTATGGTGAGGTCATGTATGATACAGCAAGTCCTAACAATGGTATTTTCAAAATTAACTCAATTGCTAAATAATTTGGTTATAGTAATAACTATATTTTACCTTCTTAACCCCTGGGACAGCAGGAACCTTCCCTTTTCTATATAAAGCCCAGTCCTAGAACCTCTAGGGTGGGGCTCACTTTCACATCTCCCAATCCTAGAACCTCTCTGGGGGGGGGGGGCTCACTTTACTGTATGCTTTTTTCAAGTCATACCAACTAATACTGCTGATCCCTCCCTAATCAGTGCAATCAGTACCATCTCAGCATGCTTCACTTCGGACTGTGTCCAGAGACATAAGACGTGGAATGTCAACCCTTCAGCTTCATTACTCTGATGAGACCATTCCTAGCTCACAGGACTCTTTAATTCCAGTTCAGCTGGCGCACTTCTTAACAAAACCTCTAAATCTAGATATAGACCAGGCCCATGAGATAGGGCATATGTATATGTATCCATAAGTTAGGGGAAAATATATATTTTAAAGCAAAAGTGCACAATAATTTGCAGTGAGTCAATAAATGAAGCAAGTAGAAAGACCTAAAAAGACACCTTGAAGTAGCTACTGAAACAGTTTCTACTTAGATCTAGATACCCTCCTCACCTACCTCCTATTAAATGTCCCTCAGTCTTTCCAAAGCTAACCTTGTCAGACAAAGTAAGGACTACAAAAGTTGAATAAGGGCAAGAGACTGTCATACGTTAATGCTGACTCCTTAGTCACTACCAGGCCACCCTATCACTTGGGGCCCTAGTCCTGGGATTACCACACAGAATGATGGGTCAAGACCTCTAACAGATCCCTCTCACCACTATCACTGGTCATCTCCATCAGGAACAACATAATGGACCCCTTTGTGGGTCCCTATAGGGCCTTGCTCTCAATGTGGATCAACAATGCTAAGGAATGCTCTATTCTCCATAGAGAGGTAGGACAACATACTCTACCTACCACCTGGGGAAGATGGATCCTGAAATTAGTGCAGCCTGAAATGTTCCTATCCTTGACCACAGAACTCAGACCTACAGGGTTGCGGAGGTTACATAGGCTCCTGTGTGGGGTATGTACCACAGATCAAATCAGTGGGGTTTTCAGTTAACAATATTTATATATGTTCTCTATATTTGGGAACTATTCTCTTCTCTGATCCAGCTTAATAGTCCTTTTTCAAACTATGACATTATATCCCCAGACAATAATCTGGGTCAACCTGCATTTAGATGTAACCTGCATGCACAAACTCGTAAAGTCACGGGTGCCTTGGAATATTACCTAAAATAGACCTACTAGCTCTTCCAAAACAAAGACCCCAAATCTTCATTTGCAATATTATTGCCTTTAGGTTCATAATTTGTCAACAATTTGTTCTGTATTATATCTTTTTTTTTCCCCCAGGGTTATTGCTGGGCTCGATGCCTGCACCATGAATCCACCGCTCCTGGAGGCCATTTTTCCCCTTTTTTTTTTGTTGCCCTTGTTGTTGTAGCCTCCTTGTGGTTATTATTATTGCCATTGTTGGTGTTTGTTGTTGGATAGGACAGAGAGAAACGGAGAGAGGAGGGGAAGACAGAGAGGGGGAGAGAAAGATAGACACCTGCAGACCTGCTTCACCGCCTGTGAAGCGACTCCCCTGCAGGTGGGGAGCCGGCGGCTCGAACCAGAATCCTTACGCTGGTCCCAACACTTTGCGCCACATCTGTATTACCTCTTAACTCTTTTTCAGCCACCAGGTTCCAGATGATGCCAACCTAACTTCCCTGACTCCACCAAGGTGTCCTGGAGCCCTGGCTCCCCAGATGCCTGTCCCTCTAGGGAGAGAGACATGCTGGGAGTAGGGATTAACCTCCTCATTCCCATTTTTAACAGGAAACAAGTGGAGAAGCCAGACCTTCCACCTACTGCACCCCACAATGATCCAGTGTCCATTCTCCCAGAGGGTTAAAGAATAGGTAAGCTATCACGGGAGGGATTGGATATGGAGTTTTAGGGATGGGCATTGTGTGGAAATGTATCCCTCTTATCCTATAGTCTTGCCAATATTTCCATTTATAAATAAAAAAATAAAAATTAGAAATACTTTCAATACAGAGGATACCTATATTGGGCACACTAGTGAAAAAACAGACTCTCAGGTTAAATAAATCTCATAAATGTTACACATGTAACATTTTACTGTTATTTTATTGTTGACTGTAAATACACATCAACCCAATAAAGAAAAAAATTCAACCCTCTCTACTTTAATTTATTTTATCTTCTCTTTATACCTTTACCTGAATAACAACATACAATGTAGATTAATTCTATATTTATCTAATTCTTTAACCTTAAGCCCCAGATACAAAAAATTGATGGATATCACCAATGAGTATCTCTTGGATATCTAAAAGTTAATACCACTACAAATTACTTATCTTCCCTCTATAAAATGCACATACAGAGACACATGTTTGCTGAGTCTATACTTATTATTTTGTATATAAAATGGAAATATTGACAAGACCATAGGCTAAGTGGGGTACAATTCCACACAGTTCCCACCACCAGAATTCTGTATCCAATCCTAGCCCCACACTAGAGTTTCCAGGAACGGGAGAAATATGGTTTTTTTTTTTTTTTTGGTTTATTTAAGAAAAGATTAATTAACAAAACCATAGGGTAGGAGGGGTATGACTCCACACAATTCCCACCACCCAATCTCCATATCCCAACCCCTCCCCTGATAGCTTTCCCATTCTCTATCCCTCTGGGAGTATGGACCCAGGGTCGTTGTGGGTTGCAGAAGGTGGAAGGTCTGGCTTCTGTAATTGCTTCCCCTCTGAACATGGACGTTGACTGGTTGGTCCATACTCCCAGTCTGCCTCTCTCTTTCCTTAGTAGGGTGAGTCTCTGGGGAAGCTGTGCTCCAGGACACATTGTTGGGGTCTTCAGTCCAGGGAAGCCTGGCCAGCATCCTGATGACATCTGGAACCTGGTGACTGAAAAGAGAGTTAACATACGAAGCCAAACAAATTGTTGAGCAATCATGGGCCCAAAGCTTGGAATAGTGGAGAGGAAGTGTTAGGGGGATACTCACTGCAAACTCTAATGTACTTCTGCTTTCAGGTATATATTTTGGAATATTTTATGGATACGTGTGAACATATGCTCTCTCTCACAGAAACTGGTGTACATCTAGGTTTTGGGACTGTTAGAAAGTGAAGCACCTGAGATGGAATTAGAGTATACTATAAAAGGAAAGGTCTCACCTGAGTAATGAAGCTGAAGGGTTGCCATTCCACACGTGAAGTCTCTGGACACAGTCTGAAGTGAAGCATGTTGAGGTGGCAGTCGTTGCATTGATTAGGTTGTGATCGGCAGATGCAATATTATTTGATATGGATTGGGAGAGGCATACGAGAAATTGGGCCCTATCCAATGGTTTCAGGACTGGGGGAAGTAGAGGCTCTATAGTGGAGATGTGAGGTTCCTGCTGACTTAGGGTTCAAAAAGACAATCAATAGTTAATGTTATCATCACATTATTTGGTAATTGGGTTAACTTTGAAAAGTCCTTTTGTTATGGTTTGCTGTTTAGTACCCAGTATCTTGTATATAGCTGTGCTATTGGGTGCTTCTGATCTATTTGGTCTAGGCTTTTGAGAGAGTCCACATATCAATTACATAGCCTATATATTAAAAAGATTCAGTCTGTGTTTTAAAAAACTATCCTCAGACAAGGATAGCTGAAAGAGACAGTTATGCAAATCTACTATCCACTGTATATTCTAGGGGTAGTTAAAGGAGGAAGGGAAGTTAAGAAGAGATACTCGCAGTGAGAGTCCACTCTGAGTCAGAATTCTTCCCCAAAATAATTCCCAAATGCGTATCAGTGAATTCAAAAAAGCACACTGTTTGGGGCCTGTGGCTTTGGAAGCTATAGGATTAAGGAAGAAAGGATAACAAGAATGAGAAAAAGGAAAAAAAAAGAAAGAGAAAGAGAAAAAAGAAAAAGATAAGAAAAAGAACAGTAATAAAAGAGCGGTGAAAGGAAAGAGTTATTTATTTATTTATTATTATTATTTTTTTAACACTGGTCATTGTTTATTCACATTTCATTGACTATTTCAAAGACTTTGTGCAGATTTACTTCTCACAAAAATCCTACTAGTTTAATATTATATCACATATAGTCAAGGAAAAGCTAAGTTAGTTGCTTAAATTCACCTAAATAGTAAGTGGTGAAAGCGAGACAACTTGTCTTGGAAATATGTACTGACACTAACTGTACTGATTTCCTGCCCTTGAAAATGGCACCCAATTTCACACATGTGTCTCAAAATCCTACAGAACTGGAATCCTCCTGAGCTATTAGCCACCCAAACTGACTGTGGATGGGTGCCATAAGTTCGGTGCTAAAGAGACTTTCTATGTAGTGACAGAGTTCAAACTAGGATAGACATGTGCCCTGCCAGGTGAACAATTACCCAATTCTCCTCCACTCTCCATATACCTTAACAAAGTGACAGTATTAAACTTTTGTATAGGTCTATAGTATCAGCTGCATCATTTCAAAAATGAACAGAAGCACACACACACAGAGAGAGAGAAAGAGAGAGAGAGAGAGAGAGAGAACATGTGTTGGGGGGGAAAAGGCAGAGGAGAGAAAAGTAGCAGAAAAGAAGAAGGGATCTAAAATTTTTTTTATTTGATTATTTAAAAATTTGGACTTTAGGAAAATTTTACCCAAAGGTAACCATCACACATACACAAAATCTGTCTAAAGATGGATCAGTTACCATGAACTTCATTTTATTGGTGCTATGTTTCAGCCATTGGATCAATTAAGAGATGAGACATCATTTCACTCAGCTGTGGCCATAGGAAGAGTTCCTTGTCCATAGTGGTAATGTTCTAAAGGCCAAAAGAGCATTTGAAACATATCTTCCTCTGGAGTCTGTTATCGCCAGTCCTGTCTCCATGACACAGGAGTCATTTAGTTTTCTTCCTCTTCATTTCTTCAGATAATCCCTGTTGAAATATCCTTTTTCTGAGGGAAGGCTCTACTGTTTTCCTCTTTATAAAGGTCATTTTTCTTGGAGTGTGCACGTTCATATCACGTTTGTTAACGATTGTTTGTGTACCACTGCATGACTATTACTTTCTTTTTAATTTAAGAAAGGATTAATTAACAAAACCATAAGGTAGGAGGAGTACAGCTCCACACAATTCCCACCACCCAATCTCCATATCACACACCCTCTCCCCTGATAGCTTTCCCATTCTGTATCCCTCCGGGAGCATGGACTCAGGGTCATTGTGGGTTGCAAAAGGTAGAAGGTCTGGCTTCTGTAATTGCTTCCCTGTTGAAAATGGGCATTAACTGGTTGGTCCATACTCCCAGTCTGCCTCTCTCTTTCCCTAGTAAGGTGTGTCTCTGGGGAAGCTGAGTTCCAGGACACATTGGTGGGGTCTTCAATCCAGGGAAGCCTGGCCAGCATCCTGGTGGCATCTGGAACCTGGTTATTGAAAAGAGAGTTAACATAAGAGGCCAAACAAATTGTTGAGCAATCATGGGCCCAAAGCTTGGAATAGTGGAGAGGAAGTTATAGGGAGGTAATCACTGCAAACTCTAGTGCACTTCTGCTTTCAGGTATATATTTTGCAGTAGTTTATGGATACGTGTGAACATATGCTCTCTCGCATAAAAAACTGGCGTATATCTAGGTTATGGGACTTTGTTAGAAAGTGAACCACCTGGGATGAAATTAGAGTGTAGTATAAAAGGAAAGGTCTCACCCAAGTAATGAAGCTGAAGGGTTGTCATTCCACACGTGAAGTCTCTGGACACAGTCTGAGGTGAAGCATGTTGAGGTGGCAATCGTTGCGTTGGTTAGGTTGTAATCAGCAGATGCAATATTATTTGATATGGATTGGGAGAGGCCTACGGGAAAGTGGGCCCTATCCAAGGGTTCCAGGACTGGTGGAAGTAGGGGCTCTATAGTGGAGATGTGAGGTTGCTGCTGTCTTAGGGTTCAAAAAGACAGTCGATAGTTAATGTTATCATCACATTATTTGGTAATTGGGTTAACTTTGAAAAGTCCTTTTGTTAGGGTTTGCTGTACAGTACCCAGTATCTTGTATATAGCTGTGCTATTTGAGGCTTCTAATCTACTTGGTCTAGGCTTTTGAGAGAGTCTGCATATCAAATACACAGCCTATATATTAAAAAGATTCAGTTTGTGTTTTGAAAAACTTAGAGACATACAGTTGATTTTCCCCCTCTCATATTAATTAACTAGTGATTTATATGTCTACATTTTGCTAGGAGTGTACATAAACACCATTCCCACCACCAAAAGACTGTGACCCACCCTTCCCACTCACTCCCACCCCCCACTGGCCCAGGAAGCTGCATGCCTACCCCTCACCACAGGGTATTTACTTTGGTGCCCTACTTACAATTTGATCAGGTCCTGCTTTTAGTTTCCCTTTCAGATCTTCTTACTCAACTTCTGTTGATGATTGGGATCATCCCATACTCATCTTTATCTTTCTTACTTTGCTCACTTAACATAATTCCTTCTAGATCTGTCCAATATGGGTCAGAGAAGGTGGGTTCATTGTTCTTGATAGCTGCATATAATATACCACAGCTTTCTCAGCCACTCATCTGTTGTTGGGCACCTGGGTTGCTTCCAGGTTTTAGCTATTATGAATTGTGCTGCTATGAACATAGGAATACACACCTCTTTTTGGTTGGGTGTTATGGAGTCCTTGGGGTATAACCCCAGGAGAGGAATTACTGGATCATATGGAAGGTCCATGTCTAGCCTTCTGAGAGTTTTCCAGACTGCTCTCCACAGAGGCTGTACCAATTTACATTCCCAACTGCAATGTAAAAGGGTTCCTCTGTCCCCACACCCTCTCCAGCATTTGTTGCTGCTGTCCTTTTTGATATATGCCATTCTTAAAGGAGTGAGGTGGTATCTTACTGTTGTCTTAATTTGCATTTCTCTGACAATCAGTGACCTAGAGTAGTTTTTCATATGTTTGTTAGACTTTTGGATCTCCTCTGTAGTGAGTGTTTTGTTCATATCCTCTGCCCATTTTTGCATGGTGTCATTTGCTTTTTTGGTGCTAAGTATGCTGAGCTCTTTATATATTTTGGTGATTAGTTTCTTATCTGATATATGGCATGTGACGATCTTCTCCCATACTGTGAGTGGTCTCTCTGTTTGTTTAATAGTTTCTTTGGATGTGCAGAAGCTTTTCAAATTGATATAGTCCCATTGGTTTGTTTCTGCTTTAGTCTTCCTTGCAATTGGGTTTGATTCATCAAAGATGTCCTTGAGGTGTAAGTGGGAAATTGTTTTATGAATGTTTTCCTCTAAGTATTTGATTGTTTCTGGTCTGACATCTAGGTCTTTGATCCATTTGGAGTTGATTTTTGTTTCTGGTGAGATAAAGTGGTTCAATTTCATTCTTCTTCATGTTACAACACAGTTTTCCCAGCACCATTTATTGAAGAGAGCCTCTTTTTTCCATTTTATCCTTTGGGCCCCCTTGTCAAAGATTAGATGCCCATAGGTGTTGGGATTTATTTCTGGGCTTTCAATTCTGTTCCACTGGTCTGTGTGCCTATTTTTGTTAAAGTAACATGCTGTTTTGATGATGATGGCTCTATAACATAGTTTAAGGTCTGGGAGTGTGATGCCTCCATTTCTGCTTCTTTTCCTCAAGATGGTTTTGGAAATTCTAGGTGTTTTCAGGTTCCAGATAAATGATTGTAGTGTTTGTTCTATTCCTTAAAGAAGCTTGGTGGAGCTTTGATGGGTATTGGATTAAATTTGTGTATGGCTCTGGGGAGAATATTCTTTTTGATGATATTTATTCTTCCAATCTATGAGCATGGGATATCTTTCCATTTCTTGGTATCAGTTTCTATTTCCTTGAGTAGCGGCTCACAGTTTTCAGCATACAAGTCTTTCACTTCTTTGGCCAACTTTATTCCATATGTATTTGATTGATTTTGCTGAAACAGTAAATATGAGTGATTTCTGGATGTCTTCTTCTTCAGATTTAGTGTTTGCATAAAGAAATGCCACTGATTTTTGTACATTGATTTTGTAGCCTGATACCTTGCTATATTGCCTAAAAACTTCCAGTAATTTTCTGCTGGGTTCTTTAGGTCTTTCTATGTATACTATCGTATCATCTGCAAATAGTGAGAGCTTGACTTCTTCCCTTCCAATTGGTATTCCTTTGAGTTTTTTTCTCTTGCTTGATTGCTATAGCAAGAACTTCCAATATTATGTTGAAGAGTAAGGGTGACAGTGGACAGCCCTGTGTAGTCCCCAATCTAAGGGGGAATGCTTTCAGCTTCTGTCCATTGACTATGATGTTGGCTGTAGGTTTGCTATATATAGACTCCACTATCTTGAGGAATTTCCCATCTATTCCCATTTTTTTAGAGTTTTGAGCATGAACGGGTATTGCATTTTGTCAAAGGCTTTCTCTGCATCTATTGAGATAATCATGTGATTTTTGGCTTTGCTTTTATTGATGTGGTTAATGACATTGATTGACTTACGGATGTTGAACCAGCCTTGCATTCCTGGGATGAATCTCACTTGGTCTTGATGAAAAACCTTTTTTATATGTTGCTGTATCCGGTTGGCCAAGATGTTGTTTAATATTTTGGCATCTATGTTCATCAGAGATATTGGTCTGTAGTTTTCCTTTTTTGTTCTGTCCCTATCAGTTTTTGTTATCAGGGTGATGTTGGCTTCATAGAACGTGGAAGGGAGTATTCCTGTTTCTTCAATCTTATGGAATAGCTTAAGAAGTATGGGTATTAACTATTTCCTGAAAGTTTTGTAGAATTCGTTTGTGAAGCCATCTGATCCAGGACTTTTGTTGTTGTGGTGGTTCTTAATAACGGTTTCAATTTTTTGTCTTTGATTGGTGCATTTAGATTTTGTAGTTCTTCTTGGTTCAGTTTTGGAAGGGCATATGTTTCTAGGAATTGTTTCATTTCTTTCAGATTCTCTAGCTTGGTGGCATATAGTTCTTTATAGAAGTATGTGTTATGTGGATTTATAAAGAAGGTGTATTCCAATTTTTTGGGGTGAAGGAGTCTGAAAATGTCCAAGAGGTCTAGTCTGTCAATCTCTTCATTCAGTTCTCTAGTATCTTTATTGGTTCTCTGCTTTGTTGATCTGTCTAAGTGTGAGAGTGGGGTATTGAATCTCCCACTATTATTGTATTACTATTGATGTATTTTTGAAATTCTTTCAGTTGGTGCTTGATGTATTTAGATGGTCCCTCATTGGGTGCATAGATGTTAATAATTGTTAAGTCTTCTTGGCTGATTGATCCTCTAATCATTATGTCATGTCCTTGCCTATCTTTTATTACTTTATTTAATTTAAAATATATTGTGTCTGAGATGAGATTGGCTGTTCCTGCCCTTTTTTGTGGTCCGTTAGCCTGTATGATAGTTTTCCATCCTTTCACTTTAAGTCTGTGTTTATGTTGTTGTGACAGATGGGATTCTTGCAAGCAGCATATGGTTGGGTTATGTTTTCTGATCCATCCCCCCACCCTGTGCCTTTTGATGGGTGAGTTTAAGCCATTGACGTTTATTGATATTATGGATTTAATGTATTGTAGTGCCATTGTTCAAAAAAAAATTGTTTGCTCTTATATATTGCAAGTATTATATTGATGTTCTTGTTCATAAGAGGTCTTTTAGAACCTCTTTCAGGGCCGCCTTGGTGATGGTTGCCTCCTTTAACTGTTGTTTATCTAAGAAGGTTTTGATCCCTCCATCTAGTTTGAATGAAAGTCTAGCAGGATATACTATCCTTGGTTGAAACCCTTTTTCATTCAGGGTTGCATAGATAACTTGCCACTCCCTTCTGGCTTTTAGAGTTTGATTGGAGAAGTCTGCAGATAATCTTATGGGTTTTCCCTTGTATGTGACATTTTGTTTCTCTCTTGTAGCCTTTAGGATCGTTTCTTTATCCTTACTTCTTCTCATGTGACTGTGATGCATCTTGGAGTCTTCAGGTCTGGGTTGATTCTGTTTGGTACTCTTTGGGCCTCTTGAATCTTGATGTCCTTTCTTTTATTCAGGTCTGGGAAGTTTTCTTCTATTATTTCCTCTAGAATGTTTGCTTCCCCTTCCTCTCTTTCTTCCTCTGGCAGGCCAATTATACGAATGTTACTTCTGTTGATATCATGCCATATGTCTCTGTTGTTGTTTCCAGTGTCTCTCAATCTCTTTTAAGCTCTTTCACCTCTTTCTTCGTTTTCTCTAACTCATCCTCTGCCTGACTAATTCTGTTTTCTGCTTCTGTTAGTCTGTTTTCCCTTGCCTCAGCTTCTTTCTTCATTACAGCTATTTCAGCTTTCAGTTCTCCAATTACCTCAAGATAATCAGTATTTTCCTTGGTGGTCTCAACTGTTGTTTCCCTAATACTGCCATTCCTTTCCTCCAATGTTGTTTTCATTTCTGTGATTAATAAGTTTATTATTGCTTGCATACTTTTCTTATCTGTGGTTACTTCTGGCTGTTTTGTAGTTTCTTCTGTTTCCTGTCTTCATTCATTGGAGTAGCAGTTTTATTTGTTTTTGATCTACCCATTTTTTTGATTTATGTGTTTCTTTTTTTTATGCTCTGTTGTTCCTCAGTTGTTGTGTCTTGAGTACAAGAAACTGTGTACTAAATACCTTTATGACAATTGCCTTCACCTACCTCAGGAATTACAGTAGCAACTGAAGTGAGTGTTGAAGTAGTTTAATCGTTACCACTTAGCTAAACAATTTCTCCAATCCACCAAAAAACAGTAACCAAATCCCAGTGAAGAAAGAGAAAAGAATGAAAGGATAGCAAGAATAGACAGTTATGCAAATCTACTATCCACTTTATATTCTAGGGGTAACAAGTGGGGAAAGGGAACTAGAGCGGAGATACACACATAGAGAGTCCACTCTGAGTCAGATTTCTTCCCCAAAATAATTCACAAATTCAGACAGGCATAGAAGAAGGAAGAAGTGTATGACAAGATTAAAAAGAGAGAGACAAGAGAGAGAAAAGGGAAAAGATAAGAGAAAGAGCTTTAATTAAAGAGCAGTGAAAGGAAATTCCCAAATGTGTATCAGTGAATTCAAAAGGCACACTGTTTCTTGGTGTGGGGGCTGGGGGCTGTGACTTTGAAAGCTGTAGGATTAAGGAAGAAGGGATGACAAGAATGAGAAAAAGAAAAATAAAAAAAATAAAGAGAGAGAGAGAAAAAAAGAAAAAGATAAGAAAAAGAATAGTCATAAAAGGGCAGTGAAAGGATAGGGTTTTTTTTAATGTATTTATTTTTAATTATTTAATTAGCTATGCAGGGTGAGGTGGGGGAGGTTGGCTACTTAGAAAGAAAAAAGGCCAGAGGTTTCAGAAGGGTATAGACTTAGAATTAATGATACTCCCTGGTGGGACAGGAATTTGGTAAAGAAAAGGACTGGTTATGGGGGTGGTGGGGCCGGGAAGGAGGTATGCTTGAAAATTAAAAGGAAGAAAAAAATTTTTTTTCCTTTTTTTTTTTTCCCCTTTTTTCCCTACTCTAATTCTTAACCCAAATTAAGTTTAGTCACCTCCTTGGTGTCGCCGCTAGGACCCCTTATTGGCTGACCTGCTAAAGGCAGAAAATCCTACCGTTTCCAGAAGATGTGGTCAGAGTTCAGCCACCAGCAGCTTCTTAGTCCGCCATCTTCCGGGAACCCCCCCCCCCCGAAGCTTTTTTAAAGGATTTCTCAAAGATGAAAACTAGCTCTAAGTCCTTTTGATCCAATGAGAGCTGTACTCAAGGATGTCCTCGGATCCACCCTTAGGTTCGCGGTGATCCCCGGAGACTCCCAAGAGGAAGCCCCTGAGCTACAGTGCTCCCTCCCAGTCCTCTTCCGGCCGCCCAGCAGCGCTCTGCAACCAGCAGAGGAGCCGCCTTCCCGGGCCGAGGACAATGCCCGGCGCACCCGCCTTGCCCGCTGCAGCCTGGGAAGTCTGGAGCAGCCCGCCTGCTAGTCCGCGCCACCTCTACTCTAATTCTTGACCCAAATTAAGTTATAGTCACCTCCTTGGTGTCACCGCTAGGACCCCTTATTGACTGGCCTGCTAAAGGCAGAAAATCCTACCGTTTCCAGATGTGATCAGAGCTCAAGCCACTAGCAGCTTCTCAGTCTGCCATCTTCCGGCACCCCCCTATTTATTTATTTTTTATTATTTAATTAGCTATGTGGGGTGGGGTGGGGGTTGGCTATTTAGAAAGAAAAAAGGCCAGAGGTTTCAGAAGAGAATAGACTTAGAATGAATGATACTCCCTGGCGGGAGAGGAATCTTGGTAAAGAAAGAAGCTCAGCAGGGGAGCCTGCTAGGAGCTGTTCCCCAGGGACTCGTTATGGGGGGGGGGAAGGGGGAGGAGGTGTGCTTTGGAATTAATAATTTAAAAGAAAAAATTTTTTTTCTACTCTATTTAACCCAAATAATTATAGTCACCTCCTTGGTGTCACCGCTAGGACCCCTTATTGACTGGTCTACTAAAGGCAGAAAACCCTACTGTTTGCAGAAGATGTGGTCAGAGCTCAAGCCCCTAGCAGCTTCTCAGTCTTCCATTCCAGGAACCCCCGAAATATGGGTTTTATAGAGAAAAGGCAAGGTTACTGCAGTCCTAGGGGTTAAGAGTGCAATTGATCGTTATTGCTATTGCCAAATTATTTGGCAATTGAGTTAGTTTTGAAAATCCCATTGTAAGGATTTGCTGTATCATACAAGACCTCACCATAATTTATGTCTTTTTATGCTATTTACTTATAGCTGTATCTTATATAGTAACACCATCAGTTTCTTCTATTCTCCCTAATCTAAGCTTTTAGGAAATTTAATATTTCAAAGAACAAGTCATTATTAGAAATGTAGTAACAATTTGAACCCACTGTTAAAATTAAATATGATTACCAGTTTGATGTTTTATGTGCTTCGATTGAAGGAACATATACTTAGGTCTATTCATCAAAAACTTTGAGATATTCAATACATTTTCCCCCTCTCATATTAATTTAATAGTGATTTATGAGACTGTAAGTTAGGGTCTATATTTCTTATTTAAAGTAGAGACATTATGCAATATTCTAATCTAAAATCTTATAATAATTGTGAACCTACCTTTTAGTTGAATAAAAACCGTCTATTTAGCTATCAGTTTTTAGTCTAATTTTTTTCAAGTTTGTTTCCTTTTATCTCCTAATGCAACTGTATGAGTTCACATGCCATTAAATTTTTCTGGCTAGGCAGGCAAAATTGCTCATCTCTTTGCCATGACATGACCTAGAGTTGAATCTACCCTCCATATGCTGGAAGAAGCTTTGGTGTTATGGTATCCTTCTATCTGAAAAAAATCGTCCTGGAGTAGTGAATCGTCAGCTACGAAAAATAAAATTCTTAGATTATTGTGATGATTTCTTAGTTATATTCAGGTCTACATTTCCTCTTAATCCATCTTCAGGATCATCGCCTGAGATTTATTTTTATGAAAAAAAATGAAAGGTCATTTCATATTTAAGAATCTTCAAGAGTCTTCACTGCTTTCAAGATACAGTCTAAACTTTATTTTGGCACATAAGCTTCCTTACAGTTTGGTTCTAACACTTTTTTCCTGATGTTTATTACTGCTGCTTTGCATCCCCATAAATTCTTCTTTAAAAAAACTATTAGTACTTATTATTGATTTACAAAATTATAATGTAACAGGGTTATAATTATTTTTTATTTTTAATTTATTTATAAAATAAATAGAAATATCAACAAAACCACAGGATGAGAGACGTAAAAATTCTACGCTGTTCCCACCACCAGAGTTCTGTATCCTCTTCCCTCCATTGGAAATTACAGTAGTTCACCCAAAGTTGCAGATATGAGGTGACAATTATTTCTGTAACTCTCTCTCTCTCTCTCTGTATATTTTTATTTGTCTCCCCACCCTGCCCACCTTTTTTCTATGGTCTTGTATTTATTTATTTACTTACTTATTTATTTATTTATTTACTGCTACCAAGGTTATTGCTGGGACTCAGTGCCTACACTCAAATCCATAGCTCCTGGCAGCCATTTTTCCTTTTTTCTTTCTATTTTTATTTGACAAAAAATAAAAAAATTGAGAGGGGAGGGAAGAAGAGGGAAGGGTTGATAATCACCTGAAGACCTGATTTACTGCTCATCAAGGTGCCTGCAGGTGGGGAGAAGGCACTTGAACCTGAGTTCTTATGCATGATAAGGAAGGAGATTCAGAAGTAGTAATAGGTGTAAGTGTGACTTAGAAGGGGGGGAAGAGCAGTGGCTCACCCAGTTAAGTACACATATCATGCATAAGAACTACCATGTAGTATATGCCAGAGAGACACTGCTATCATCCTGTCTCTCCCTTGCAAGATAAACAAATCTGAAGGGTCCAGGCAGTGGAGCACCTGTTTGAGAGCACATGTTACTTTGTGCAAGGATGCAGGTTCAAGTCCCCAGTCCCTACCTGCAGTGGGAAAGTTTTGTGAGCAGTGAAGCAGTCTTGCAGGTGTCCCTCTGTCTCTCTCCCTCTCTATCACCCCCTTCCTTCTCGATTTCTGGCTATCTCTATCCAATAAATAAATATAGTTAAAAAACACATCTGAATAAAATTAAAGTAACCCAGAGAATTCTACTTCACATATCCATTAGAATGTAATTCAGAGGGGCCAAGTGGTAACACACCTGGGATAGGTCACACATAATATGCAAGGACCTTGGTTCAAGCTGCTGTTCCTCATCTGCAAGGGAGATTTATGAGCAGTGAAACAATGTTGCAGAGCTCTCTCTCTCTCTCTCTCTCTCTCTCTCTTTCTCTCTCCCTTCCTCTATCTGCCTCACTATCCCTCCCTTCTCTTTCTTTTTTAAATTATATTTATTTATTTATTCACTTATATTGCCCTTGTTGTTTTATTATTGTAGTTATTATTATTAATGATGCCATTGTTGTTGGATAGGACAGAGAGAAATGGAGAGGAGAGGGGAAGACAGAGAGAGGAAGAGAAAGACAGACACCTGCAGACCTGCTTCACCACTTGTGAAGCGACTCCTTTGCAGGTGGGGAGCCAGGGTTTTACGCCAGTCCTTGTGCTTTGTGCCACATGTGCTTAACCCGCTGCACTACAGCCCAGACTCTGTCCCTTCTCTTTCAATTTCTTTCTGTCTCTATCCAAACTAACAGAAAGGGGAAACACAAAGTAAATCTTGGACTGGCATGGAATAAAAAAAAAAAAAAAAAAACTCTGGGGGAGAAGAGCAAAGAAAATGTTGCAGGGAAGGGAACTTTCAGATTGTGGTCCATGATGATGGACCTAGTTTGTGAGTGTGAGTGTCTTGCAGACACCTGGCTGCATGGAATGATAATTGTACTCATATGCCAACAATTGTATTGTAAATCTCCCAATTAAATAATAAAAGAAAAAAAAAAGAATTGGACCAATTTGTTATTTATTGTCCTGTGACTTAGCATTGACCATAGATAAGGAATAATAAAAGATATAATTGGGTGCTGAGTAGTGGTGTACTAGGTTGAGCGGAACATGTTATAGTGCACAAAGATCCAGGTTCGAGCCCCTGGTCCTCACCTGCAGAGGGAAAGCTTTGTGAATGGTGATGTAGGGCTGCAGGTATCTCTCTGTCTCTCTTCCTCTCCATCTCTCCCTTCCTTTCAATTTCTGGCATTCTCTCCCCAATAAATAAATAGAGATAATTAAAAAATAAAATAAAATATATAATTTTTACCCAGACTCATAAAACTAGTTCTTCAGAATCATACAAAAATATTGGTCATATATTATGACTTTAATCAAAAACTTACAATCTAGACAAAGGACTTAAGGTTTTAAGTTAAAAAATTCTAGGGGAGTCGGGTGGTAGTAAATCTGAATGCACTTGATGGAAGAAAGTTTCCTCTTTTAAGTACATAGCATCATAATGCTTCTTAGCATACATAACTTTATATTGTCACTTTGTATGAACAATATCAAACAGGCTAACAAAATGAACCTAATGTGAAAAATCAAAGAAGAGAAAAAACTTTATCACCTGCCTATTTTGTGTCACTCAGTGCTATGTAATTTTTATCTTTCATTTCAATATATCCTCAGTATAAAAAGTCCACTAGGGGGCCAAGTAAGGGTTCAGCTGGTTAAGCACACATAGTTTTAAGTTCAAGGACCTGCTCAAGGATCTGGGTTTGATCCTCTGACTCCCCACGTGCAGGGGGGGATGCTTCATAAGTGGCAAAGCAGGTCTGCAGGTGTCTATCTTTCTCTCTCCCTTCTACTCTCAATTTATCTCTATCCTATTCAATAAAAATGGCCACCAGGAACAGTGGATTTGTAGTACAGGTATGGAGCCCCAGTGATAAACCTGAATAAAAAAAGGTAACTATTATATTTCTCACAAATAGTTGAAATATAAGCAATATTAGTTCATTTCTTTTTAAAATTTTTCTTTCTTTATTTAATTTTGTTGCCCTTGTTTTTTTATTGTTGTAGTTATTATTGATGATGTTGTTGTTGTTGGATAGGACAGAGAGAAATAGAGAGAGGAGGTGAAGACAGAGAGGGGGAGAGAAAGACAGACACCTGCAGACCTGCTTCACTGCTTGTGAAGTGATTCCTTTGCAGGTGGGGATCCAGGGGCTTGACCGGGGATCCTTATGCTGGTCCTTGCACTTAGTGCCACCTGCACTTCTATTAATTTCTAGGTTAGCTAAGAGATTCATACAACAATTACCAACCTACGTATAAGAGTTAATTAATGTAGTCATTGAAGCTAAGAAAAATAAATAATAAATTCCATCAAATTTTGTGATATTGAAAACACAGAAGTGGTTTCTCATATTAGCTCAGAGTAGTATGGCATGGTAACGTAGCAATGACTGAAGATAATTCATGTTTATACATGGGTTGATGAATGTGTAGGACTGGTGATAAGTAAAGGATTTTAGCTAAAACATCCACTTTTGTGATTTTGAGAATGTCTCTTTTTCAGTAAATTCTCTCTTTTATAAAATTTTATTTATTTTACTTGAAATAACAGAGAAATTGAGAGGGGGAGATTGAGAAAGAGAGGGAGAAAGACATCTGCAACACTGCTTCACTATTTGTGAAGCTTTCTCCCTGCCAGTGGGAACCAAGAACTTGAAAGTTTCTTTTAATTTTTTATTATTTCTCTAATTATCTTTATTTATTGTGTAGAGACATAGCCAGAAATCAAGAGGGAAGGGGGAGAGAGGGAGAGAGAGAGAGACACCTGTAGTGCTGCTTCATCACTTGCAAAGCATCCCCCCTGCAGGTGGGGACTGGGAACTTGAACTCAGGACCTTGCACATAGTAATATATGCGTTCAACCAGGTGCCCCACCACCAGACCCCCTGGGACCAAGATCTTGAACTTGGGTTCTTGTACATCATAATACATACACTTAACCAAGTGAGTGGACCATCACCCAACCAACTTTTTGAAAATTATCTCAGTAAAATTAAAAAGTAAATTCACTTTCAATTTCTGCACATTTTGGATGCATAAAGTGATTTCAATTATATCTACAAAGCAATCTGATAAGTTCCATTATTCTATTTTATTAAAAATATTAAAATAAATCTATAAATGTATTTATTTTGCTAATAAGATATGAAGGAATCATGTTAAGTGAGATAAGCCAGAAAGAGAAGGGTGAATATAAATGATCTCACTCATGGACAGAAGTTGGGAATGTAGAACTGAAACACAAAGTAGAATTTGAACTGGGTTTAGGGTATTGCACCAAAGTAAAGGACTCCTTAGGGAAGGCTAAGAGTTTCAGGTCTTGGTGCATAATGGTGGGAGGAATGCCTAGGCTGGGGGTGAAAGTGTTTTGCAGAAAACTGAGAAAGTTTACACATTAACCAACACCCGTATTTAATAAAAACCATTAATCCTCCAATTAAAAAATATAAAAAGAAATGGTATGTTAAAATAGCAGTGAAAGCTATTATGAAATGCTTTATACAGTAGTCACGTGTTAGTCTCTCAACTGTACTTTGCTTATTCTATTGTTGTCTATTAGATTTTTGTATTAAATATTAACCTTTTTATAGGCCTTCCAGACTAATAATGAAGAGATTCTCTATTGTTACTAAAATCTTACAAATTATTATTCAAGTCATGAAGTCTTCTGTAGAGTTTTCTAAAATTGGTCTAAATAGGTGAAGCTGAAGACAGGCCATCAATAAAGCTAAGACAATTTAGGAAGAGCAGTACATGACATTATAAAATTGTTCCCTGACTGTGTATCTAGGCAGGAATGTTCAGATATAATTTGGTTTGTTTTGATACAGAACGTTTAACTTTGAATAAAATGATTTTGTTCCCAGTGATTAAATTATATCTTTTATTCAAAATCTGACTCTTACATTAAGAAGTGTCCTCTACAACACAAACTCTTCTAAACATTTCAGTATGTTTGTAAACATCTGTACTTACCTTGTTCCATTGGTCAGTTTGGTACTGTAATTTTTTAAAATATGTTTTAAATGTATTTTAAGGATACATTTTTAATTTTTTTAATGAGAGTGATACAAAGAGAAAGAGAGAGATGGAGAGAGAGAGAAAGAGAGAGAGAGAGAGAGACCAGAGCACTGCTGGCTTATGGTGACTCTGGAGATTGAACATGGGACTTCAGATTCTCACTCATGAAAGTTATTGGCATAACCATTATGCTATCTCCATAGTTCTCTAATATTGCTTTATGATCATTCTTTTTGCAACCACAAAGAAACATTGGTTATTAAAGCCACTCATCATTTTTTCCTTAACATTGTACATGAAATAAATCTTTAGTTTTTACTTGTATCACTGATTTTTTATATTCCATTCTGCACTTTTACATACTATTCCAGTTACCAAGCACATTTTTAAATCTTATTTTTAATGGTATTAGCTGCATCTCTAAGCATAGTGTTAGCTCTACACAAATAAGTAAAACCAATCTAAATGTTTCAGCATTCAACATAGTGATAACACTGAATACAATGAAGTCTATCTGAATTGCCATTTTTTATTGTACCTCCAACATACAACTCACTTGATGTAAGATCTGAATCCTTTTAAACTTATTAAATAAATGTATTGAGCAAGGAACAGTTGAGTTCTCTCAATTAATATCAGAATTTGATATGAGCAGGCCAGATAGACATCTAAAATTTACAAAAGTAACTATTATGGAATGATTTTATTTATATATATAACATATAATATAATATATAATATATATAAATAATGCACGATAACATTAAGGTTATACAGTGTACTACAGTCTCTAGCCTTCTATAATTATAACTTTTCCACAAATATTTTTTATATCTTTGTGGTCTGTATTATATATAGTTGGAGAAGTGAAGTTTTATATAAAATAACAATATTATGCAAGTTGAATTAAAACTCCAGTACATCTAATTAGTGTATAACTTGGATTGTAAAATAGAAAGACAATTTTCAGGTACATAAAAACAATTTGTTGAATAATTGAAAATTTAGACTTATAAATACCTTTGATTATGAACTACATGCTTTTATAAAAATAACTACAAAAAACTCATCCGAATCTGGATTATTCAAAATGGAAATTGATATAGAAAATTTTAAAAGTAAAGGTAAAATTTTAAAATTTTAAAAGTAAAGGTAAAGTAAAAGTAAAATTTTAAAAGTAAAGGTATAGCATAATAGTTATACAAAGTCTCATACCTAAGGTTCCAAAGTCTCAGGTTCAATCCCCTGCACTACCTTAAACCAGAGCTAAGCAGTGCTCTTGTAAAGAAATAAAAAATAAAAGTAATCTAAAATCTTCAATGTACTCTGCATAATAAGTCAATTGTTATTGTTTTACATTAAATACACATTTGTTATTAGCAAAACTGAGACATGCTGCATTATGACAGATAGGCTGTCATAAGCTTCTTTGACATAGAGAAAGACAACCTAAAACTAACTTCCTAGGTCTTTTAAGTCATAATCTTAAAACTTCTTAAACCCCTGTATTTAGAACTTCAATATGAAAATACAATTGTCATAGAGTCTGCTCTGGAAATGTCCAAATAAGATGGTGGTAGAAGCAGCACTTGCTACACCAACTTGTTACATTATGCTGTCCATTCATTCTATTCCAGTTTTATATTCCATGGAATTCAGACAAAAAAATGTTAAGCAACATGACATTTAAAAATACTTAATCTTCACATGCTTAAGATTTTAATTCCAACATCTGGAAATGAACCTTTCATCAAATTTTGGGTTCACCATAGAGTACTGCTATGAATCTGAAAGTTATTATAGACCTTAACCACTTAAAAACATAATATAGGTGAGATAGTACGTAAGATACTACTATTTACTTTGAGCCCTTATTTCAAGGGGACTCAAATCATGAAGTAGATGTTTTTAATATCACATATTCCTGCAAAGCACAAAATATTATCATTTTCATCTAATGTAAGTGAAATCATGTACAAAGTTCAATATCGGAAAATGTGTTGTCAGGTGACTGAAGTAATTCACTATCATTCAATATCTTGATAAAAATGCAAAATGTCTTTTGTCCTTTGAATTATAAAGCGGTTAACCTTTGTCCCTCCTCTGTCCCAAAGACTGGGAGACACTTGACATAACTAATATAACTTGTATGTTTCATTATGCTGGGTTTCATGCATTTGAGAATTCACTGTTCCTAAACCTATTTTTGTTTTCATTTCGTTCTTCTTTCTCAGAGAATAAGGTGAAAGGGATAGAAACAGACAGGACAGAGGCCATAGACTAGATTCACCATCCAAGGAACGCCCTCAGCACCATTTATGGTGCTCACATACAGTGCCAGGGTTTGTATTCAGGGCAAAGTATATATGCTACCAGTGAACCATCTCCCTGGCCTATGAATCTTAAGTTACTAATTTTCAGAAGCTAGTTTACTTACTGTCATTAAGAGATCTAACTGTATGAAACTCTAGTGTATTTTACTCAAACTAAATGCTTTAAGTTATACTAAGTCAGCTACCATTTATTTTATTAATGAAATTAATTATATATTTTTAAAATTACTTTATTAGGGAAAATAATGCTCTATATGACAGTTGTTGAAACTTGGGAATGGCACTGTGGATAAAATGTTGGACTCTCAAACATGAAATCCTCAAACTCAAACTCTGGCCTCCCCTGTGCCAGAATGATGTTCTATTTTTCTTTCCTTCATTATAAATAAATAAATAAATAAATAAATAAATAAATAAATAAAACACTTAAAATAAAACAAAATAGAGAACAGTTGCTGTCATATAAGTACAGTTTCTAATCTTCCCATAACAGGGGGTGACCCCACTACCAACTGACATCTTCCTCCACAATAGTACACTGGGTCGATTTTTAAGTCACAAGTTATTTGAAATAACTACTGTAGTATAGTAGTAATCGAGTAGAAAGAAAATGAATATATATTCTATCATTTAATAAGAAAATGTTATTACTGTATTATTAAATGTGAATAAATTATAATAGTTTTTGTTAATCAAAATTAAGCATCATTTTAGAGATGATCTTTAAAATTCATGGAGTGATTAAATATGCAAATAAATGACTTAATTGTTATAATAACAATGGGAATTAAAGACAAATGAATGGAGAAATTCAGGGAATGAAGATTAAAAGAAACAACCACTACATATCTTTGTACAAAATTACTGAATATTCATTTATTGGATCTAAAACCAAAAGTTAATTTCACATACATATAAATTCTAAATCTGGTTTATAATTTCATACTTTTTGTTTTAAATATTCCAGAAACAAACTGAACTTTGTAAATTTCTCTTTTTCACTAAAAAAAAAAACCTCACACATAGGTTAACATAGCTATTTTAAAATAATGATTCAACCCTTTGCCAGAGGCACATTGAAAACGATCACAGAAGACAAATATCTGTGGAATAATATCTGGATAGATGACTAGATCAGAAGTAAAGTCAGTGTTGAAGGCAGCTGAAGTTTAACCTTCTTCCTTGACTACCTGGATAATACTAATATTATCTTGATAAAACAAGATATTTATTTGTTCCTCACATATAAACTACCTATATTTTCCCACACCTTAGTACATGAAGTTAGAATTGTGTATCAACCCACAAGAAGTACAAGAAGGCAATAGACATTTTCTTGTAAACAAACATAATTAAGAAAATTTACATAATTTTAACTTTAACATTATGTTATCTAATTTGTTCAATTTCAGAAGCAATTTAATGTCAATTAACCATTTAATTCCTTTACTCTGGATGATGCTCCATATAACACTAAAAGAATTGGGTAATAGGTTGATTACTGGACTCTGTAAATGGATGAAGGATTATGTTGTAGAACTAACAGAAATGAATTTGGCAATCTAAATATAATTAGTGAAGATGATACAATTTTAATTGAGTATATAATTTAATCCATAACAACTAAATGCACATTAGTTATTATAACTGAATTTCTTATTTGATTACACAAAATGCAAACTCAAAAATCCTTTATATTCAAAATTCCTATAAATGTATATGGCTGCCTTCTCAGTGAAATGCCTGTTCCCTCTCTAAGTTTTACTTATATGTTACTAATTTTTAGGAAGTGAAAATAATTTTCAATTTATTGTACTCAACTTTACAAAATGATAAAGAAAATTGTAGCACTTTTGAATTCCCTGTTATAGGAGTTTTATAATCTGCTTTTATGAATGATCTTAATCTATTATTCTGTATTTCTGTTTTTAAACACACTTAATGGACTGTTACAGATATATTTCTGTAAGTTAGAAAGAAGGAGCAAAAGAGAAAGACAACTACTTTCAAAGAATGTTCTTCAAGTGTAATGGAATCAAAGTCAACAAGATGTCACATTACTGTGGTGTAGTATAAGTTTTTGTATAAAAAACCAAGTTATAGCAGTTCAGAACTCTGCAACTCTTGGAAATATTATTTAAATTCTGAGACTTCTCATCTACTAAAAGAGAAAACTTCACAGCTTTTTTTCCTGAATATTCAATAAGAAAATGCAATACTGTGCTCCATTTCCTGCCTCAATTATAACCAAATGGATTTCTTATTTTAATATAGAAGTAGACCAAAAACTGACACGATTGCCTTTTCCTTTTCTCATTGTCAGAAGTGAACTAGGAGGTCAAAAACAACTGTCAAACAATTAAAACTGGCCTGTTAGATTGAATTCAGATATTAATCTCAATTTAATTTCCAATTCTAGCTATTATGATTATTTTAAGTCCTACTATGTCCTTGTCTGATAGTATAGAACTAACTACTTTCTTCACTGACTGTTATTGGGTCAGAAATTATAAATACATTCTCCTTTAAGTTTGAAAAGTGTGGATATATTGAGCAAATTTGGGAGTTAATATGATTTTATAGTATTTTGTATATATACCGTTATTATTATTTATTATTAATGTGACTTTGGGTACTGTTTTCTGAGGGTTAGTGCCTCACTGATGAACCATCTACAGTAAAAAAAGACAGGGGGACCAGCAAAATATTCTTGAAGGGACTTTTGAGTCTAGCTCAAGACTTGGTCTATAGTAAGTGTTCAATTAATATTTATACTCAATAAAAATATTAGTCTACTGTAATGTTTTATAATCATATTTAAAAAATATTATAGAATATTATTTTTAATGATATAGATGTTTCAATACAATTATTTTTCTTTATGATATAGGTATTAAGTTAAAGGTTGTTAAATAATATATTAAGTGTTATAAACATACTTTAATATTTTTCAAATGATGCACTATTCTTTGTTAATGAAGTAAAGGGAAGTTTAAAAATATTTCTAATGAATTATAGAATATTTTATTTTATTATCTTAAGAACGGACAAAGGTTCTATCATCTGAATATCATCATAAGTTAACATGGAAATGTTTAAAAGTCTTAACAGGTTCTATGGTCATAGAAAAACTGATTGGCACCACATCTTCTCATTTTCATTATGGCCTTCTTATGAAAATATTATGTAGCCACAATGTACTTGGAATGGCTTAGAAAAAAGGAAAAAAGTTTTGCTATCAAAACACTAAAAAAATCAGTATATACATCTATGATTAAAAATTTAAACAGATGTTTATATTTATAAAATTATTATTATTTATTGCATTAAAAAGGGAATAATCCAAAACTTCATAATTCTCACTGAAGCTACTAGTCTGAAGTAAAAGAGTAAAATTATAGCAGCTGACTGGTGAGCAGAGTTCAGGTTCCCTGGAAAGTGTGGAAAGAATCCTGCTGTGATGGTATTAAAAGGATCAGGAAACTAAATATCTGTGATATTCTGTGTATTATGTGAGGACCATATTTTTAAAATCCCAAGAAAAGTAAAATGCACTGAGCTATAAAGTTTAGATTGTATTGTTGCTGAGAACTACCTAATTGTTTATGCCAAAGAACATGAATAAAACATTAACAAAAACCACGTTTTAAGGTAGTTACAAGCAAAAAATATTGTTCTGTTTTGTCATAATTTGAAGATACTAAAACCTCACAAAGACATATCATAAAAGGTCACTGGTAATACTGTTATTCAGTTTTATGAGGAAAGACTGGTTAAACACCACACTTTGATACTAAAGTTTCTATTTAAGACTTAACATATTCAGTCTGAAGTAAATATTTAATAAAATATCCTTACCATTACCATTTAAAAATCACATATTTACAGAAATATTCCATCACTGGTGTAATTAAGTGTACCTAACTTTATTGCTACAGATAATAACTTTACTGTACATTAGTATGCTGGTAGACATATACATCATATCCAGATTTTGACATCAATAGAAATCTATTGGCAAGTTAAAAAGAAATGGCCCACACTGTTCTTTGGACAAATATTGTTTAGCCGCACCATATTGCAATTTAATATCTAATTGAAATTACAGTAGCTCATTTATTTTTGTGCATGAAATTTCCAAACTTCTGCACAAATCCTCGAAATTTGTTTTCAGTTGGCTGATATGAGTGATAAACAGCAGGGTTGTAATTAAGCAGTGGGCTGGACACACCATAACTATTGGCCATAGTTGTGGATTTTATTTCTGGACGGTGTATACTGGTATCAGGAACATTGTTTGATGGCTGAATAGAACTCTCAAGCTTACAAAATGGTTCAAAACGACTATAAACACGTCGGTTGGTTGAATGAGATCTTAGAATCTCATTGGACTTAGGTCTTGGTTTTCTTTCAGGATCAGTAACTGTGTTAATCTCCTTCGAATCTCGGTATTGAATCTGTTCAGTATTAAATCTGGGGGCAGAAGCACCTCCTGCCCTTTCCACAAATTTCCTTTCAACTGGGCCTGGAGAAGGTATGACTTTTTTATATTCATCAGATGGAGAATTCATCCCTTGAGATGAGTTAACTGCTATATCTTCCTTACTCTTATGGATGCTTCCTTGGGAGTTTGAGGAGGAGGAACGTTTTCTCCGAGGAGATGAATCAGTTTTGGGTTCTGATATTTTTGGCTTCTGATCCTCTTCAGCCTCAGAAATTAAAGTGTCTGAACTACTACACATTTTATAAAAGGCAGATGCTTTATTTTTGGGTAGATTTTCTTTCTTTTCTGGGGTAAGGCTAAGCAATGACCTTAACTTCTGAGATCCCTTTTTCAAAAAACTTGGGGAGACCTTAACATCCTTCTTTGAAGTGAGATCTTTACTAGCTTCCTCCTTATTCACATCAAGCAAAGCAGCAATGGAAACTGACTTGGTGGTAGTTCCACTGGGAGGATCGCTCTTGATATCCTCTTCCTCCTCTTCCAAGCTATGGGTCACATTGTGCATGCTCTTAGAACTTTTCAGTACACTCTCTTTGGGCTTTTCTGGTTGCCTAATTCGATTCCTGGTAAGTGTACTATATACATAATGTTTATTACTTGTATTATCTAAATTGGCTTTTGAGTGATCAACGAATGGGAAACTTCGCCTTTTAAGTAGATTTTCATTTTGTTGGTTCTTCGGGCTTTCCATCTGCTTATTTGCACACAAAGTTGTGTATAAGTAGTTGTTTGACTCTGTGTGGCCATTTGTAGTTTGGTCTAAGACTACTGAGGGCATCTCAGGAACCTGTAAAGTTTGCATTTTTGGTGCCTCTGACTGTAGTGGGAACTTGGGGACTGATTCTGGCAAAGGATAGTCTGTCAAATGCTGTCCATTTGTAGGAGTGTCTGGGATCTTTTTATGTGTGTCACTTCCTTGGGACCCACGGACAGTTGAATTTGAGGAGCTTGTTGTACAACTGCTAACTTCCTGCTGCTCAGGTAAAGTTGGTTTAAACATAAATGAGGAACGGAGTCGAGAATGAGTATAAAGGGCATTAGCTTTCAAATTCTCAGGTGCATCATAGCCCTCACCCACAGCTGATCCATTTGAATCAGGTGCAGCTTCTGAATGATCATTTAAGTAGGACTCGACTCTCCAGTTACGCAAGAATGACTTTGTGGTATGTTCAAGGGTTGGCATTCGTTGTTGCAGAAAGCGAATATGATTATCAGTTCCATTAAAAGACCTCCGCACATTTGAATTCCTTTCTGCAATATTTGTTGTTTTCCTCTGGGCAAGTGTGTTATGTTGGCTTACATAGCCTCCCCGTAATGAAGATGTTACACTAACACTATCTGAAGTTCTATTCAAATTAACAGGAGGATTCATGGCTCGATTCAAAGCCCTGTTAAGCATCAAGTATGAAGCTGTATCTGGCTGTTCCCCAGCATAACTATGTCTCTTCCAATTTTCATTTGTCTGATTGGATTGGTACTGACGCACTGCTTTTGGACCATTAAAGTTTGGAGCAAAGTGTGGTTTATAGCCATGGTTTCTTATGCCATATTTGTCATGTTCATTTAGGGTATATATCCCTCTATTTTTGAAATAACTAGAATCTAATTTATGAATTGCTTCTTGCTTACCAAAAAGGTTTCTTTGGCTGGGAACAGAAGCTAATGAAGAAACTGACCGCTGATAATTGCCATTTTCCCAGAGTGCTTTGCCATGTTTCACCGTTGTTGATTCTTCCTGCACAAATGAGCTGGGGACACAGGATCTGGCATAGAGAGTTCGAAATTCCTCATCAAAAGACTCAACAAGGTGTCCTGTGATTATCTGAACCATGCTGAGATGAACTTTTTCAAATGACCACATGTAGCTGAAAAAGAAAGAAAACAAGTTAAGATTAATTATAATGTAGAGTTCTATGAAGATTTATGTCATGTATTATGGACAAGAGTATTTTTGTTTGGTTTCTTTGATTACCAAGATACAGAACACCTTCAGTAATTATATCTTTACAATAGATATATCTTTTCATTTCCACTACATATTTTTAATTGCCTCTACATATTTTAAATGACAAAGTAACTCAATAATGACTGGATTCAAATCTACCCTTAACTTTTCCATTATTTTCCAGAAACTCAAAGAGAAATCTTTTTATACATTTTATATTTCTGCCTATCAGAATTTTATAAAGTAATATATATATATATATTTTACTGGAATTACAGTTGGGATTTGGTGCTTGCATATGAATCCACCATTGATGGTAGACACTCCCCCCCTCCCTTATTTGATGGTACAGGGAGAAATTGAGATGGGATAGGGAGATGAAGGAGGGGGGAGAAAGAAAGACATCTGAAGCACTGCTTCACCACTTGTGAAGCTTTCCCCCCTAAAGATGGAGATTAGGGAACTGAAGTCAGTTCTTTGCACATGGCAGTATGTGTGCTCAACTGGATATACCACCTCCTGGCCCATGATTCTTATGAATTATCTAGCCACAGGATTTTGCATCTCTATTTCCTCACATCTAAAATGAGGATGTAAGATACTGATGCTATACTTTTTTTATATAGTTTGAACATGTTATAATACAATATAGGGTTTATTTTTATACATGCATTTTAGCTCTGTGACTTATTCAGAATGCATACTTAGGGTGGATGCCAGGAGTCACAGACAGACAGAATCTTTGGGCAGCAGTCTCTGCCATTAAAGAACATACACCATTACCCTTAATATAGGCAGAATTTGTAAACTGAATCTTCATAAACTATACCAGTAAAAATATCAATTAAAAAATTCTCTATAGAATACATTCTTTTATTTTGGAAATTACGGTTTATACTACTTTTATACTATTTTGTGAAACAGACTTCTTTACTAGATTTTAAATGTGACAGTTATCTCGAAATTTCATGTTGAAATTAAATATTTAAATGAAATATTAAAAACCTGTTTACATATGTACACGTCTCCATTTCATGCCAACTTTTTCAGAAAGAGAAAGGGAGAGAGAGAGAGAGAGAGAGAGAAAGGCAGGAAGGTAAACTGATGGGTGGATAGACCTAGAGAAAGTGGGAGAGACTTCAAAGCACTGAAACCATATGACTCACATGCGGTGCTTGAACTTGAACCTAGGCCACATTCATGGCAAAGCAGATACCTCACTAGGTGAGCTATTTCTGTGACTCTAAATATGACAGAATGATACTATTTTCTCTCTCTCTTCATTAACAAATAAAATAAATCATTTTTATTTTAAAGTTTATATGTAGGGGGCCAGGTGGTGGTGCACCTGGTAGAGAATACATATTACAGTACTTAAGGCTCCGCGTTCAAGCACCCAGTCCCCACCTGTAGGAGGAAAGCTTCACAAGCGGTGAAGAAGTTCTGCAGGTGTCTTTCTCTCTCTCTCCCTATCTCCCCCCTTCCCTATTAATTTTTATCCAAAATTAATAAATAAAAGTATAAAAAAATAATAAATAAAAGTATAAAAAGTTCATATGTACAGTGTGTGGATATTGTAAGTAAAGATTCTGGGATTTACTTAAAGTGTTGGACATTTGAAACATGAAGAAATTTTAGAGGAAAGAATTTTGAATTAAGAAGGCACATTGAATTTTTCAATGAGTGAATAGCTAAGGCTATAATGTAAAATTTTAACTAGTTTCTGCAAAGACTGGTTTATGTCAACTGTTCCAGCAAATGCTATTAAAATATTGATAGCAAAAGGAAAGGTTCATGGTAATTACTGAGAAAGAACTGACAACATCTGATAACTATAAATAAGTAAACTTAAAATTGACATTAAGTAATAAAGTGAACAGAATTGTTTGATAAGAGTTTGGATGAATGTTTATAATTTGTGTTCCTAGGTCTTTCTTATTCACTTCTAAAAATAATAGCTTTATTTTCACCCAAGCTTATAACATAGATAAGAAGATAGAGACTGTGTTGCTGTTTTATTTTTCAAACTGTCTCTCTAAAACCTAAGCTATAGTTGCATATATATATCATCTATTAGTACCTGGAAGTAGTAAGTCAAAGCTGAATCTACAAGAGGAGATAATAAAGTGAATCTACTATTACAGATAATATTAAAAGTCAAGTTATATAATAAAGCCAGAAAATATAATTATGCAGACTAGCCGATACACACAATTCTGTAAGTCAAGAAAATTCCAAATTTTAATTAAAACTGCAAATAAAAGTCTTCTAGGGACCAAGCAGTGGCACACCTGGTTAAGTGCATGCATCACAGTGCACAAGGACCAAGGTTCAAGCCCCTGGTACCCACCTGCAGAGGGAAAGCTTCACAAGTGGTGAAGCAGGGCTGCAGCTGTTTCTCTCTATCTACCTCCAACATCAGTCTCTATCCAATAGTAAACAAATAAAAAAAATTAAAAAATTCCTCTAAACAATAACACCCATATACACATTTAATGAGTGTTTAAAAGGACTCATTAATTTCAAGTACTAGTTCTAATTTCTGTTTTTAATAAACTTTTGTTTTTATTTTGGAACTACAAAAAACATATTTGAAAATAGGAGAGACTAGTATCTAATGGCATGAAAAATGGTCTAAAATTGCATCTAACTTTAAGGTCTCATGATGTATTAACTCATTAAATTCTCACAACAATAATACAAAGTGGGTTCTATAATTATTCTACTTTTCTGGAGGGGCAAACTGAAGTGCTTATCAATTTATGTAATTTGCCTACTGCCACACACATAAATATCGTGCCTCATCTACTCATCAGAGAAGAGGCAAAGGTTTCTTTTCATACAGCCAGAAATTTCTTGTCTTATTCCTAGTCTTTAGTAATGAATTTACTCTGTACGATAATCTATTGCTTAAAAAATATATATTTGCCATTTTATCTATCTATTGATATGTCCTCACTGCATATCTCACTAAGGATTGATGTCCTGATTTGTAAAAGAACATTAGACCATCAAGCATATAAATGATTGTTCTCTGGAGCCAACCTGAATGGTACTACCCTTGGTCCATAGCTGTGGGATTTTAGATGTAATTTAACTTTCTGCAAATTTATTAGCATTACATATAAAACATAGCTGAAAACAATTGTTTTGAAGATCAATTGCAAGGACTGGAGATGATACATGCATTAAGAAGCAAATAAATATTCCTCCAGTGGTTGACTAGAAAGATGACAGAGAATAGTACCTAATGCTGAATAAGTCTGTCTATAGTCTGCCAGGGTATTTGTAACAGTCAGATTCAAATAGTTTTTATGCTGATATTATAGTGATTACATAGTGATTGGTTGGTCAGATTATTAATAAAAGTTATGATATATATAGAGACATATATATATACATATATATGGTAGTAAACTGCTCCTATTTTATTGAACAGTAGTTACGGAACTCATTTTGTATGTTTTTACAGGAGGCAAACATATGTGTAGTATCATCAATCTGCAAGGAACACAAAATATTAGTCAATCTCCTCACTTTGGGAATTAACTTGAATTCTAAGAAACTTGTATTGTTAGTCTACATTCGTCATGTTCTTCAGTGGCATAGCCAGAACTAAAAAATAGATTAGAAAAAAGGAGAAAAATTTTTTTCTTTTAAATTATTAATTCCAAAGCACAAAATGAAGTAGATGGATGGAGAATAGAGTGAGACCAAGAGAAGCACTGTGGAACATGCATTGCTAGATATTGGTCTCACTCATAGTTGTATGGCATTTAAGAAGATCAACACTCAGCCATCTTTCTAATTCTCTCATATTTTTATCTATCTTCTATCTACCTATCTATCAGAGCCAACACAGCAATTACACTGTTCCTTCTAGTCATTTCTCCCTTTTTCCTTTCGCAATAAAGACCGATTAGATGGAGAAATTATATGGAGACGAAAAGAGAGACACAGGTTCCCGGAAGATGGTGGACTGAGAAGCTGCTAGTGGCTTGAGCTCTGATCACATCTTCTGGAAACGGTAGGATATTCATCCTTTAGTAAGCCAGTCAATAAGCGGTCCTAGTGGTGACACCAAGGAGGTGACAATAACTTAATTTGGGTTAAAAAATAGATTAGAAAAAAGGAGAAAAATTTTTTTTCTTTTAAATTATTAATTCCAAAGCACACCTCCTCCCCCTTCCCACCACCCCATAAACAGTCCCTAGGGACCAGCTCCTAGCAGGCTCCCCTGCTGAGCTTCTTTCTTTACCAAGATTCCTGTCCCACCAGGGAGTATCATTCATTCTAAGTCTATTCCCTTCTGAAACCTCTGGCCATTTTTATTTCTAAGTAGGCAATCCCCTTACCCCACTCCGCATAGATAATTAAATAATTAAAAATAAATAAATAATAAAAAACTCTTTCCTTTCACCACTCTTTTATTACTGTTCTTTTTCTTATCTTTTTCTTTTTCCTCTCTCTTTTTTTTCTTTTTCTCATTCTTATCATCCTTTCTTCCTTAATCCTACAGCTTCCAAAGCCATAGGCCCCCATCCCCCACACCACCAAAAGAGTGCTTTCACTGAATTCACTGATACACATTTGGGAATTATTTTGGGGAAGAATTCTGACTCAGAGTGGACTCTCACTGCAAGTATCTCTGCTTAACTTCCCTTCCTCCTTTAGTTACCGCTAGAATATACAGTGGATAGTAGATTTGCATAACTGTCTATTTTAGCTATCCTTGTCTAGTCCTGAGGTGTGTTTTTTTAATTTTTTTAAATTTTTTTCTCTTTCTTAACAATCAGCTGCCTCTGATCACGAGGTTTGAGGTAATCTGGGACAGGATTTTTTTTACCCTGCTCTATTTTATTATCAATATTATATAAAGGCATATATCTTACCCCCCCTTTTAGGTTGATCAGAATTAACTATAGAGTATCTTTCATTGCTAGTGTAGTGGGCATCTTATCTATTGCAGGAGGAACTTGTCTAGTTACTCCTACCTCCTCTACAGACTCTTCCCTTCCTCCACCTCCTAGCTAATTAAAAAAAAATTAAATTAAATTAAAAATAAAGTAATCAAAAAAAACCCACAGAAACCTTTCCTTTCACTGCCCTTTAATTACAACTCTTTTTCTTATCTTTTTGCTTTTCTCTCTCTTGTTTCTTGTTTCTTTTTTTTTTTTTTTTTATCTTTTCATACACTTCTTCCTTCCTTCTTCATTGCCTTTCTGAATTGGTGAATTATTTTGGGGAAGAAATCTGACTCAGAGTGGACTCTCTATGTGTGTATCTCTGCTCTACTTCCCTCTCCCCTCTTGTTACCACTAGAATATACAGAGGATAGTAGATTTGCATAACAGTCTATTCTTGCTATCCCTTCTTTATTTTCTCTTTCTTCTTCACTGGGATTTGACTACTATTTTTTCATGAAATGGAGACATTGTTTGGCTAACTGGTCATGGTTAAACTGCTTCAATACTTGCTTCAGCTGCTACGGTAATTCCTGAGGCTGGTGAGTGAAAATGTCATAAAGGTATTTAGTACAGTGTTGCTTGTACTCAAGATACAACAACTGAGGAACAACAGAGCAGAAAAAAGAAAGACATAAATGAAAAAAATGGGTAGATCAAAACCAAATAAAACTGCTACTCGAATGAATGAAGACAAGAGCCCAGAAAAAACTACAAATCAGCCAGAAATAACCATAGATAAGAAAAGTCTGCAAGCAATAATAAACTTATTAATCAGAGAAATGAAAACAACATTGGAGGACAGGAATGACAGTATTAGGGAAACAACAGTTGAGACACCCAAGGAAAACACTGATTATCTTGAGGCAATTAGAGAACTGAAAGCTGAAATAGTTGTAATGAAGAAAGAAGCTGAGGGAAGGGAAAGCAGACTAAAAAAAAGCAGAAAACAGAATTAGTCAGACAGAGGATAAGTTAGAGAAAACTAAGAAAGAGGTGAAAGAGCTCAAAAAGAGATTGAGAGACACTGAAAACAACAACAGAGACATATGGGATGATCTCAAAAGAAGTAACATTCGTATAATTGGCCTGCCAGAGGAAGAAAGAGAGGAAGGGGAAGCAAACATTCTAGAGGAAATAATAGAAGAAAACTTCCCATACCTGAATAACAGAAAGGTCATCAAGATTCAAGAGACCCAGAGAGTTCCAAACAGAATCAAACCAGACCTGAAAACACCAAGACACATCATGGTCATAGTGAGAAGGAGTAAGGATAAAGAAAGGATCCTAAAGGCTGCAAGAGAGAAACAAAAAAGTCACATACAGGGGAAAACCCATAAGATTATCTGCAGACTTCTCCACTCAAACCCTAAAAGGGAGAAGAGAATGGCAAGATATCTATTGAGCCCTGAATGACAAACAACAGTTAAAGGAGGCAACCATCATCAAGCTGGCCCTGAAAGAGGTTCTAAAAGAACTCTTATAGACAAGAACATCACTATAATACTTGGAATATATGAGAGCAAACAAATTTTTTTTTGAACAATGGCACTACATTAAATCCATAATATCAATAAACATCAATGGCTTACAGTCATCCATCAAAAGGCACAGAGTGGAGGGATGGATCAGAAAACATAACCCAACCATATGCTGCTTGCAAGAATCCCATCTGTCACAGCAAGATAAACACAGACTTAAAGTGAAAGGATGGAAAACTATCATACAGGCTAACGGACCAAAAAAAGGGGCAGGAACAGCCATTCTCATCTCACACATGATAAATTTTAAATTAAATAAAGTTATAAAAGATAGGCAAGGGCATTACATAATGATTAGAGGATCAATCACCAATAAGACTTAACAATTACTAACATCTATGTACCCAATGAGGGACCATCTAAATACCTCAAGTACCTACTGAAAGAATTTCAAAAATACATCTATAGTTATAGAATAATAGTGGGAAACTTCAATTCGACACTCTCACACTTAGACAGATCACCACAGAAATCCAGAGAATCCTGCAAAACTTCTATGAATACGCTACCAAGCTAGATAATCTGGAAGAAATGGAACAATTCCTAGAAGCATATGCCCTTCCAAAACTGAACCAAGAAGAACTACAAAATCTAAATGCACCAATCACAGAAAAAGAAATTGAAACCGTTATTAAGAATCTCTCCAACAACAAAAGTCCTGGACCAGATGGCTTCACAAACGAATTCTACAAAACTGTCAGGAAACAGTGAGTACCCATACTTCTTAAGCTTTTCCATAAGATTGAAGAAACAGGAATACTCCCTTCCACCTTCTATGAAGCCAACATCACCCTGATACCAAAAGCTGATAGGGACAGAACAAAAAAGGAAAACTACAGACCAATATCTCTGATGAACATAGATGCCAAAATATTAAACAACATCTTGGCCAACCGAATACAGCAGCATATCAAAAAGATGTTCATCACGACCAAGTGGGATTCATCCCAGGATTGCAAGGATGGTTCAACATCCATAAGTCAAACAATGTCATTCACCACATCAATAAAAGCAAAGCCAAAAACCACATGATTATCTCAATAGATGCAGAGAAAGCCTTTGACAAAATCCAACACCCATTCATGCTCAAAACTCTAAAAAAATGGGAATAGATGGGAAATTCTTCAAGATAGTGGAGTCTATATATAGCAAACCTACAGCCAACATCATAGTCAATGGACAGAAGCTGAAAGCATTCCCCCTCAGATCGGGGACTAGACAGGGCTGTCCACTGTCACCGTTACTCTTCAACATAGTATTGCAAGTTCTTGCCATAGCAATTAGGCAAGAGAAAAAAATCAAAGGAATACAGATTGGAAGGGAAGAAGTCAAGCTCTCACTATTTGCAGATGATATGATAGTATACATAGAAAAACAAAGAATCCAGCAGAAAACTACTGGAAGTTATTGGGCAATATAGCAAGGTATCAGGCTACAAAATCAATGTACAAAAATCAGTGGCATTTCTTTATGCAAACACTAAATCTGAAGAAGAAGACATCCAGAAATCACTCCCATTTACTGTTTCAGCAAAATCATTCAAATACCTAGGAATAAAGTTGACAAAAGACTGTATACTGAAAACTATGAGTCGCTACTCAAGAAAATAGACACTGATACCAAGAAATGGAAAGATATCCCAGGCTCATGGATTGGAAGAATAAATATCATCAAAATGAATATTCTCCCCAGAGCCATATACAAATTTAATGCAATACCCATCAAAGTTCCACCAAGCTTCTTTAACAGAATAGAACAAACACTACAATCATTTATCTGGAACTTGAAGACACCTAGAATTACCAAAACCATCTTGAGGAAAAGAAACAGAAATGGAGGCATCACACTCCCAGACCTTAAACTATATTATAAAGCCATCATCATCAAAACACCATGGTACTAAAAAAAAAAATAGGCACACAGACCAGTGGAACAGAATTGAAAGCCCAGAAATAAATCCCCACACCTATGGACATCTAATCTTTGATAAGGGGGACCAAAGGATTAAATGGAAGAAGGAGGCTCTCTTCAATAAATGGTGCTGGGAAAACTGGATTGTAACATGCAGAAGAATGAAACTGAACCACTTTATCTCACCAGAATCAAAAATCAACTCCAAATGGATCAAAGACCATGATTTCAGATCAGAAACAATCAAATACTTAGAGGAAAACATTGGTAAAACAATTTCCCCCCTACACCTCAAGGACATCTTTGATGAATCAAACCCAATTGCAAGAAAGACTAAAGCAGATACAAACCAATGGGACTACATCAAATTGAAAAGATTCTGCATAGCCAAAGAAAATATTAAACAAAGAGATCACTCACATAATGGGAGAAGATCTTCACATGCCACACATCAGACAAGAAACTAATCACCAAAATATATAAAGAGCTCAGCAAACTTAGCACCAAAAAAGCAAATGACCCCACCCAAAAATGGGCAGAGGATATGAACAAAACATTCACTACAAAGGAGATCCAAAAGGCTAACAAACATATGAAAAACTGCTCTATGCCACTGATTGTCAGAGAAATGCAAATTACTACAACACTAAGATACCACCTCACTCCTGTAAGAATGGCATACATCAAAAAGGACAGCAGCAGCAAATGCTGGAGAGGTTGTGGGGACAAGGAACCCTTTCACATTGCTGGTGGGAATGTAAATTGGTACAGCCTCTGTGGAGAGCAGTCTGGAAAACTCTCAGAAGGCTAGACATGGACCTTCCATATGATCCAGTAATTCCTCTCCTGGGGTTATACCCCAAGGACTCCATAACACCTAACCAAAAAGAGGTGTGTACTCCTATGTTCATAGCAGCACAATTCATAATAGCTAAAACCTGGAAGCAACCCAGGTGCCCAACAACAGATGAGTGGCTGAGAAAGCTGTGGTATATATACACAATGGAATACTATGCAGCTATCAAGAACAATGAACCCACCTTCTCTGACCCATCTTGGATGTAGCTAGAAGGAATTATGTTAAGTGAGCAAAGTCAGAAAGATAAAGATGAGTATGGGATGATCCCACTCATCAACAAAAGTTGAGTAAGAAGATCTGAAATGGAAACTAAAAGCAGGACCTGACCAAATTGTAAGTAGGGCACCAAAGTAAAAGCCCTGTGGTGAGGGGTAAACATGCAGCTTCCTGGGCCAGTGGGGGGTGGGAGTGGGTTGGAGGAATAGTCACAGTCTTTTGGTGGTGGGAATGGTGTTTATGTACACTCCTAGTAAAATGTAGTCATATAAATCACTAGTTACTTAATATGAGAGGGGGAAAATTAATTGTATGTCTCTAAGTTCTTTAAAACACAGACTAAATCTTTTTAATATATAGGCTGTTTATTTGATATGCAGACTCTCAAATGCCTAGATCAAGTAGATCAGAAGCAACCAATAGCACAGCTGTATACAAGATACTGGGTACTGTACAGCAAACCCTAACAAAAGGACTTTTCAAAGTTAACCCAATTACCAAATAATGTGATGATAACATTAACTATCGATTGTCTTTTTGAACCCTAAGACAGCAGGATCCTCACATCTCCACTATAGAGTCTCTACTTTCCCCAGTCCTGGAACCATTGGATAGGGCCCACTTTCCCGTATGCCTCTCCCAATCCATATCAAATAATATTGCATCTGCAGTTCACAACCTAATCAACGCAATTATTGCCACCTCAACATGCTTCACTTCAGACTGTGTCCAGAGACTTCACGTGTGGAATGACAACCCTTCAGCTTCATTACACGGGTGAGACCTTTCCTTTCATAATATACTCTAATTCCAGGTGGTTTACTTTTTAACAAAGTCACAAAACCTAGATATACACCAGTTTCTGTGAGAGAGAGAGCATATGTTCACACGTATCCATAAACTACTGCAAAATCTATACCTGAAAGCAGAAGTACACTAGAGTTTGCAGTGAGTACCCCCCTAACACTTTCTCTCCACTATTCCAAGCTTTGGGTCCATGATTGCTCAACAATTTGTTTGGCTTCTTATGTTAACTCTCTTTTCAGTCACCAGGTTCCAGATGTCATGAGGATGCCGGCCAGGCTTCCCTGGACTGAAGACCCCACCAATGTGTCCTGTAGCTCTGCTTCCCCATAGACCCACCCTACTAGGGAAAGAGAGAGGCAGACTGGGAGTATGGACTGACCAGTCAACGCCCGTGTTCTGCGGGGAAGCAATTACAGAAGCCAGACCTTCCACCTTCTACAACCCACAACGACCCTGGGTCCATGCTCCCAGAGGGATAGAGAGTGGGAAAGCTATCAGGGGAGCGGGTGGGATATGGAGATTGGGTGGTGGGAATTGTGTGGAGTTGTACCCCTCCTGCCCTGTGGTTTTGTTAATTAATCCTTTCTTAAATAAAAAAAAAAAGAGAGAGAGACACTTGCTGCACTATGTCCCTGTTCATGAAGCTTCCCCACTGCAGATGGGGAATCCGGGGGCTTGAATCTGGATTCTTGCACATGGTAACATGTGCATTCTACCAGGTGTGCCACCACCCAGCTACTTGTTTTTTATTTTATTTTATTTTTCATTTTTTAGAAAGGACTAAATGACACTTGAGCCTGAGAATAAGAAATTCTAGAAATAATTGGTAGCACTGTAGGTATAAACAATTGTCTTACCTGTAGGAACCATATATAACTTTCTGGCAGTCAATTAACAAAAATTTCTGCTCCAATTTTCCATGAAATTTTGATCCTGTTTTTGAAAGATAATCTTGGCCTTTCACTGTGCGCACACGAATGTTCTAAAATTATATGTAAATAGAACATAAAAATCTTGAAATGTTAAATATGTATCAATATAAAGCCTAGAAACTAAGAAATTTTTTAAGATATTATTTTTAAGATATTATTTTTAAGAAATTATTTTCAAGATATTTAACAAAAACAGACAAAGAAAAAGAAAAACAAAATTTAAAACATCAAAAGAAATACTGGGCTGGGGAGAGATCACAATGGTTATGCAAAAGACATCTATGTCCACGTTCCAAAGATCCCAGGTTCAATTCCCAGCATCACCATAAACCAGAGCTGAACAGTGCTCTGATTAACAAATATATGATAAAAGAAATACTTACATGAAAAGTACTCAAGTATAGTAAGTATGTATAGTAACATAGCTTAAAAATATATCATTTTACATTTTCACAGACTGTTTAGATAAATTATTTATAGTTATATTTTGAAAAAATGTTTCAAGTTCTATTAGCTTAATGTCTGAATGGGTAAAATTGAAACTCAAACCTTAAAAATATGTTAAACTAGTCATTCATGTCAGTTTTATTGCTGTGCATGCAAAACTGAAGGAACATTTATTATGAGAGCTTGTGTTCTACTTTTAATAAAAGTAGGTAATATCATGAAGTTGTTTACTTTCCATCACATTCTGAAAAGTACAGAAGGAACCTTCTGTGATCATTAAGCTATCATATATAAAATATATATATTTCATATTAATTTTTATATATGCATATATACATTTTATATTAATTTTGTGTTTATATACTTTAACACAACTTAAATTTTCCCAAGATTAAAAATAGCCCTAAAATACTTATAAAACATATGTAATTCTTACCCTGAGACGTTGAACTTGACAGCCTTGTTTCTCAGTCATATTTAGAAAATGACTAAAATTGAATTCATCAAGCAGAATATATACAGATACTCCTCGAGTTGATGCCTCCACTATTTCTTTGAAAATGTCCACATCTGTAAATATATCCATCACTAGAGCAATGACCTGTTAAAGATACGATTATGAAACAACTGTAGACTTCTGAAAATAGGTATTTAGATTAAAGATCTTAGGGAACTGAGACAAAGAAACAAAATCCAGAAATAGAAATACTGCTCAAAAAGTGTAAATATGAAAAAGGGTAGAAGACTTGAATGTCAGAAAATTAAATGCATGTCTAAAGTTAATTTAGCAAGAAAGAGGAGGAAATAGCTATATGGATAAAATGGCACATGCAGAGTGAAATATCTTAATAGCCTTTAAGAAAGTAATATAGGGGCCACGTGGTGGTGCAACCAGTAAGGCTCACAATTTATCAAGCTTGTGTGACTGAATTTGAGACCTAGGTCCCCACCCACAAGATGGAAGCTTCAAAGGTGGTGAAGCAGACTGCAAGTCTCAGTCTCTCTCTCTCTCTCTCTCTCCTTCACAATGAAAAAGGAAATAAAAGTAGGCATCAAGACTGGTGGATTCCTGGTCCAGACATCAAGCCTTAATGGCAATCTCATAATAAAAAATTAATATTATAAAGCATATATATATATATATATTTTTTTTTTCTTTCCCCAGATCACTGCTCAGCTCAGGCTAATGGTGTTTCAGAGGACTGAATCTGGACCTTGGAGCCTCAGGCATATGAGTTTGTTTACATAACCATAATGTTATCTCCCCTACCCTAGATTTTTTTTTTCTGAATAAAATTGTTAATTATTAGAAGCTTAAAGATCAGTTAGATAAAATGATCTGTTGTATGTTTAAAATGTATTGTGTGATGCATTCAATTTAGGGCAGACTTTAAGGTGGGAATCAACATGGAAATAGGAAGTCCCTTGCAAATTCTTGGAACAACTGAAGTGGAAAATAGCAATGACTAAAATCAGGTCCTAGTCAATATCAGTGATGGGCATTAAGTAGATACTAGAGTTCTTTGAGCCCAACAGACTTCTCTATAGATTAAATATAACACGTGAGAGAAAAAGGGGTAGAAGTTATCTCTAAGGTTTTTATCTTCACCAATCTGAAGGAGCAAAGTATCACCATGGAGATAGGAAAGAATGTAATTGCACTAAATTTTATGTAACATACAATGTTTTGAGGTATATACCTATCAAGAGGTGTGTCTACACCAGAGATATCAATTGGATGTGAGTGATATTGAGAAGGCAATTAAAGGGCCTGGGGAGATAGCATAATGGTTATGCAAAAACCTTTCAAGCCTGAGGCTCTGAGGTCCCAGGTTCAATCCCCAGCAACACCATAAGCCAGAGCTGAGCAGTGTTTTGGTTAAAAAAAATTAAATAAAAATTAAAAAAGGCTCTGAGAAGGCAATTAAATTCAAATAATCAATGGAGACTAGATACATAAAAAAGATAACCAAGGTTGAAACCTGGGACAAAAAGCAGTAATGGAAAACTGAAAAGAATATGCAGTCGTGGAATCCAAGACAGTATATGGAGAAGGAGGGTGTATATTCAAGAGAGTCAAAGACCTTTCTCTACAGCAAATAATAGGAGGGCTATGAATTCACTGAATTTAGCAATATTCAGGATGCTGATGACTTCCACAAATGCTATCATAATGGAGTAATAACAGCCTTATATTTTTTTAGAAATTTTAAGAAGAAGTGGGGCATTAAAAAGGTAAAAACAAAATCAGGGAGCAGATAATATAAATAAGCAACTAATTTTATTGATTACAATAAGAAACAAAGAAATAAAAAAATAGTGTCAGTTTATCCGTGCCATGCTGTATTTTTTTAGTTTTAAACCTTAAATTCTTTATTAAAAATTAAAAAGTAAATTTAGTAGGTGCTGATGTAGTTATTACACAATAAAGTACTGATAATAATCATTGTTGATGGAAGTGTGAAAAAGGAAAGTCTCACATACACTGTTGGTATGAGTATAAGTAATTATGACCACTTAGAAGAAAATAGGTCATTATTAGACAGCTAATTTTGATACACATTTACTCTGTAATTCTATGTCTAGAAAGTTTCTCTAGTGAAGAAAGTATGAATTTGTAAATGAATACAGTATAAAGATGTACACTGATTTTATTTGTAATAATAATTTGAAGATTTTATATATCTACTAAGATAGGACAATTTAACAATTATAATTTGTTTTAGTATGCTCTATTGTACAAGTCTTTCTAAATGACATATCTAAATGTACTGATCTGGAAGTTTCTCAATGATATATTGTTGTAAAGGAAAAGTATCTAGACCAGGGTCCATGAAATATGGCATATGTACATGTATCCATAAGTTAGGTAAAAACAGCTACCTTAAAGCAGAAGTGCACAATAGTTTGCAGTGAGTTAATAAATATAGCAAGCAAGAAGAAAGACCTAAAAAGACATCATAGAGTACCTCATGAAATAGTTTCTACTTAGTCCTAGATATCCTCTTCATCCTATTCCACATCTGTCAACCACTCCAAAGCTAACCTTGTCAGATAAAATAAGGACTATAAAAGGTGAATAAGGGCAAGAGACCGGCATACTTTGATGATGACTCTTTAGTCACTACCAGGCCCCCCCATCACCTGGGGCCCTAGTCAGAGAGCCCTGTGATTCACACACAGACATGGTGGGCGTAGACCTCTAGAGGATCTATCTCAACACTGTCACTGGTCATCTCTATCAGGAACAACATAATGAACCCCTTTGTGGGTCCCTATAGGACCTTGCCTTCTATGTGGATAAACAACCTCCAAAGGGAGGTTAGATAACATACTCTACCTATCACCCAAGAATGATGGGTTATAATGGGTGGAATGTTCCTAGCCGTGACAACAGAATGCCAGATCAGACAGACCTACAGAGATGCAAAGGTTACATAGCCTCCTGTGCTGACTATGGACCTCAGATCAAATGAGTGGGGTTTACAGTTAACAATATTTATATAATTTGCCCATATTTGGGAGATACTCTCTTCCCTGATCCAGCTTTCTAAGCCATTTTTCCAACTATGACACCTTCTCCCCAGACAATAACTTAGGTTACCTGCTTGTTAGATGTCAAGCTCAGGCAAAAACTAGTTAAAGTCACAGGTGCCTTGGAATATACCTAAAACAGACCTACTAGTTTTTTCCAAAACAGACACCCAAATCTTTATCAGCAATATTCCAGACTTTAGGTTAAAGATTAGCTAATAATTTGTACTGCCTTATATCTTAACTCTTTTTCAGCCACCAGATTCCAGATGCTATTAGTATGCCACCCTGACTTCCCTGGGCATAGGACCCCACCAAGGTGTCCTGGAACCCCACCTCCCTAGATCCCTACCCTACTAGAGAAAGAGAGAGATAGGCTGGGAATATAGATCAACCTATCAATGCCCATGTTTAGCAGGGAAGAAATTACAGAATCCAGACCTCCCACCTTCTGCATACTATAATTATCCTTACTCCCAGAGGGATAAAGAATAGAAAAGTGAGAGTCAGGCGGTAGCGCATTGGGTTAAGCCCAGGTGGTGCAAAGTGCAAAGACAGGAGTAAGGATCTGGTTCCAGCCCCTGGCTCCCCAACTGCAGGGGAGTTGCTTCACAAGTGGTGAAGCAGGTCTGCAGGTATCTGTCTATCTTTCTCTCCCTCTCTGTCTTCCCCTCCTCTCTCCATTTCTCTCTGTCCTATCCAACATTGACGACAACAATAATAAATGCAACAATAAAACAACAAGGGCAACAAAAGAGAACAAATAAATATTTTAAAAAATGGCTGCCAGGAGCGGTAGATTCGTAATGTAGGTATTGAACCCCAGCAATAACCCTGAAGGCCAAAAAAAGAAACAAGGAATGACAAACCTGATTTGAACTGAAAGTATTACTTTCCCAGACTGTGTTGTAGCAATAGCATTACTATTTATGTAAAAAAAATGATTAGTATAAGATTTCATAACTGGGCCAGTGAAATAGCTTAGATGACAGTGCATTGTTCTGCTTTGCTATGTGTGTACCATGGGTTTGAGTACAGAGACCAGCACATTCAAAGAAACATAAGTATTTCTCTCTCTTTATCACCTATAAAGAAAAAGACATTTCAAAACCAATTGTTTTTATAAGTCAATATAGAAACAAAATGCTATTGATTAAAGTGCCATGGCATTGCATACTATAAAATTCTCTTTTTGCTTCTTCATTTATTCTAGCTGTATTATTGGGTTATAAATTGAAAGTTATATTTTTTCAGCAGCTCATTTTGAAAATTAAATATATATATATGTATAAATATACATATATATTTATTTCAGAGTGAAACCTTACATCTATTATAATAGTTCTCACTTATTTTTCTCACAGTAGTAAAATTTACTGGGAGTACAATGAAACAGGCACTACATCATTGAAATAACATGATGTAATCATTGGACTATGGAAATACTTCTACTAGTTGTGCAGCAGGCTTTTAAAATTTTTTAATATTTATTTATTTATTACATTTTGTTGCCCTTGTTTTATTGTTGTAGTTATTATTGTTGTTGTTGATGTTGGATAGGACAGAGAGAAATGGAAAGAGGAGGGGAAGACAGAGAGCGGGAGAGAAAGACAGACACCTGCAGACCTGCTTCACAGCCTGTGAAGCGACTCCCCTGCAGGTGGGGAGCTGAGGGCTGGAACTGGGATCCTTACCGCAGGTCCTTGAGCTTTGTGCCACATGAGCTTAACCCACTGTGCTACTGCCTGATTCCTGTGAAGCAGACTTTTATACTTGAGGTATCAGCACAGAGCTTTCTGGTTAAATGAAAATCATACACACAGGCACAAAGACAGACATAAGACAGATACACATAAGACATACACACACACACACACACACACACACACACACACACACACACACAAAGAGAGGGACAGAAAGAGAGAGAGAGAGAAAGAGAAAGAGAGAGGAGGGAGAGAGACAGAGAATTAATTTATAATAACCTCAAAATCATGACAAAAATATAAGGCCATTCAGGAGAGCACATAAGCAGGTATTAAATAACATGCTGTAGCTAACTTGGAGAAAGCATACTAGTTTTAAAGATAAAGATGGTATATGATAGAATGAAAATGATATATACATATTTTTGTTGCTACCAGGGTTATCATTGGGGCTTGGTGCCAACACATGAATCTACTGCTCTTAGCCATCGTCCTTCTTTCCTTTCTATCTTTCTTGTATTCTTCCTCCCTTCCTCCCTCTCTACCTCCTTTCATCTGGTCCTCCCCCCACCTTCTATTTTATTTGATAGGACAGAGAGAAATTGAGAGGGAAGGAAGAGGTAGAGAGGGGCAGAACCTGCAGCCCTGCTTCACCTCTTGTGATGCAAGCCCCTTGCAGGTGGGGGATATTGAGGATCAAACCTGGGCCCTTGCACATGGTAATGTGTGTTCAACAGAGTGCAGCACTGCATGGTACCTGATATATATATTCATATACAGACACTGCCTCCAGGGTAATCACTGGGGCTTGCAGGTGCCTGCACTATGAATCCACTGTTCCTGGAGGCTATTTTTTCCCATTTTGTTGCCTTTGTTTACTATTTCCATTGCTGTTGGATAGATTGTTGTTGTTGGATAGGACAGAGGGAAATTGAGAGAGAAAGGAAAGAGAGGGGGAGAGAAAGACACCTGCATACCTGTTTCACTGCCCTTGAAGCGACACCCCTGCAGGTGGGGAGCCTGGGCTCTAACTGGGATTCTTATGCCAGTTCTGGTCCTTGTGCTTCTCGCCATGTGCACTTAACCTGCAGCACTACTGGTTGCCCCCTCCCCTCCATAACATATTAATAGTGATTACATATCATCTAGGGTTAAACAGAAAGACTGTTAAATCATTATTCTTATAAATTTAGGATAAATTTAATTAGAATTTACATATACTATGAAGGATTTTTAAAAATCTAATACCTGTTTATACTTAATTTGAAGAACATTATAATTCATATGCATATCAAAATAATATCTTGGATAAAGGTATCTGATATAATACTCATATTAAAAATGTCTAAATTCTATTCAGTGACTGAAGGAGATTACTAACCCTCCCTTTATTGTTGTTACTATAATATTCATATTAATAAATGCACCAGAATTCAGAGAAAGAATGTTAGATAGAAGCCAGAGATAAGAAAGATGGAAATGAGGAAAATCAATGACATAGTTCATAGAAAATAGTCATCACAATACTGGACACTGAATACTTGAATTCCTTTAGAAATGTGCTTTGTTATCTGCAACAATCTAATTTAGAATCTTATATTGCCTTTCCCTTTGTAGTCTATTAGGAAAAAAAAACAACATTATAATTTTACCTGACTTAGGAAGTTAGGTAAATGTAAGATACCTTGATTTAATGTTGTTTAGTCATAGAACTGTCATTATCACACATAAAATTGAAAACTTGAAATATACTTTTAATGCTTCAAAGTGCTATGCACCATTTAAAAGGATCAGACTGCTGGTGCTTACGTGGATGGCCTCACAATAGAGGTAAGCAACTGGCTTTCCCGTCACTGATTCTAGTGATTGCGTGATGCAGAAAGAAATGCCAGGAGAAATTCAGCTGTGAACTTCCAATTTATTCGGAGGAGGACAAAGCTTATATAGCAAAGTGGAACAAAGAAAATTTTTCACATATGTCAGTAATCATAGGTTTTCAAAAGGTTAGTACCCCTATGGTGGGGAGGGCTAGGAATAATGAGAATTGATGAGACACCAAAAGGTCAAGGCAATTAGTTTCCATGATGCAAGAGTTGTTAATTATATAAAGGTAGTAAGAAAAACATGGTGGTTACACCAGAAGAGTGAGATAAAGCAGAAAAGGGCAGAGTTTGATGTAAATCATGGTGATCAAAGAATCCAGGAAGTGAGGTGTGGGGGTCTCACTGTTAAGTTACTGGCAAGGCAGTGATAAAGTATATTCTGTCTATCTTTCTCTCCTCCTCTCTGTCTTCCTCACTTCTCCCCATTTATCTCTGCTTTATCTGACAAGGACAACATCAATAATAACTACAACAATAATAACTACAACAACAATAAAACAGTGGCAACAAAAGGGAAAATAAATTTAAAAAATAAAAAACGTAACTTACACTTTTTCTTTTGAGTTGCCAAATATTTATAATGCCATAAGTAGATTATTCTATCATCTTTGTGTAAGTTGGCATTTTTGCTTTTTAAAATAACTTTATTACTCCAAGAATTAGGGTAAAGGAAACTCATGAGCACACCTTCAGAACTGAGGTTACTTAATGGAGGAAGGTGCTTAAGAGTAGAGAAGAGACATAGTGAAATATAGCAGCATATTGGTGGAGGTTGAGGTGTACTAACATATCTTGGGGATCTGTGAAAGTGTAGCCTGAGACAACAGCTTTATAAAAGAGCATTTATTCATATAGTAAAAGAAGTTTGGGGAAAAAATCTTTTGGAGCAGACTTGAATGAAACTGTAAAGAAGAATTATAGTCCTTTTACTGATTCCACTACTTAATTTTCTTGTGCTCTCATTTTCTTGGTGCATTCTCCTAAGTGACTTTCCTGGAATTTGGTCTGATAAGGGTTCTTACCATGGGCTCCCAAAATTAATGCATTAGAAAGTGTAGAAAAATAGTGTGTGCTCTTGGAGGTAGTGCAGTGGATAAAGCATTGGGCTCTCAAGCATGAGGTCTTGAGTTCAATCTACAGCAGCACATGTACCAGATTGATGTGTTTTTTTTATCCTTCTATTCTTCTCATCAATAAACAAATAAATAAATTTTTAAAAAGAGAAAAATAGTGGTAGAAAAAAAATAAGTTCTCAGTCTATGTAGTCACAGAAACAACTCATGCTCACCTTACACAGCCAAATAGGGAGTTTTTTGTTTTTTTTTTAAATTTATTTATTCCCCTTTGTTGCAATTACTGTTTTATTGTTGTTATTGTTATTGATGTCATTGTTGTTGGATAGGACAGAGAGAAATGAAGAGAGGAGGGGAACCCAGAGAGGGGGAGAGAAAGACAGACACCTGCAGACCTTCTTCATTGCTTGTGAAGGACTCCCTGCAGGTGGGGCGCCAGGGGCTCTAACCTGGATCCTTATACCAGTCCTTGCACTTTGTGCCATCTGCGCTTAACCCGTTGCACGACTGCCGAACTCCCCCAATAGGAAGTTTTGTACAGAGTTTACAATGAAAATGTAAAAGGGGCTCAATAAACTGAAAACACAGTAAGATAAGACTAATATTACTTTGGGAAACCACCAAGTCACAGGAAAGTGCAAATACATTGTGGCTCATGGATAAAGAAGGGCTTAAGGAATGATTCCTGGAGGTAAAAGCCCATATATACTCAGAAGTGGCTGTTATCAGCCTTGCAGTTTGCCAGTTGACTCACCACCTCTGGTCTGAGTTTTATCAATAAAAAGATTGCTGAAGGGTAGAGAAAATCACCTAAAAATTATCAATTTACAACTGTGAGTCTCCATAGCTGCTGTACCTCAGAGGCTGTAACAGCAGCAGGGAAACCCTATATGGACATAGGGGGCACAGAACTGGCCAGGTGACTCAGGAGAAAATCTACACTCCTGCTGGTCTGGAGGTGTGGCTATGTAGTAGGAATCTTTCTATATTGTTCTTCTGATAAATTAGGAAACACAGTGAGTAATTGCCTCAGAATCCACTAAATATAAACAGGATTTATTCAGAAAGTCACAGTGCAAAGAATGCTGATCAGCTTGGCTCTGGTTGGTGGTGGAACAGGGAATTTGGACCCCCGGGCATGGGATTCTTTTTGCATAATATTGTGCTATCTATCCTCCACTCATTTTATCTCTTGGTCACTAATGATGGTTAAGCTAAAAGTCTACTTGCAGTTAAAAAGCCCTCAGGCTCCCATAGCCTGCAGAGAAGATAAATAACATAGTAACATAAGGTTTAACAGCAACTGTGGTCCACATCAGGTATTGAGAACATAGAAACAACTATTAAGATTCGCAACTGTTAACTTAAGGACCTTATTTAGACACAAGTCAATCCAGGCAAGTGTGATCAGTAGATTGAAAAGTAAAGAGGGAGGGACTTCATAACACACCAAACATAATAGTTAAATAAAGAAGAAACATTGGAGAAATTAACCAGAACAAAAGTCCAGATAAATGTCCCAAAAAGAATGAGGACAACATCCAAACACTAGTCAATGTAATAATTACAGGAGTGAGGATAGATTTTGATAGTAATAGCATCAGAAATGGGAAAAATAATATGGCAAGATATATACTGAGCACTCAATGAGAAAGTCTTTCAACCAAGACTGTTTTATTCTGATAGACTGTCATTCAGCTAGATGGAGGCATAAAAACCTTTTCAGACAAGCAAAGGATACAGGAATCAACTAATGTCAAGGGTTCCATGTAAGACGTTCTGAAAGGTCTTCTATAAACAACACAACATCATAAACATGCCATGTATCAGAACACTCAAAGTTCAGAATAATGGCATGAATATATCTTAAATCAATAATATTGATAAATGTCATTCATCTGAATTCACCTATTAAAAGGCACAAAGTAGGAAGATGGATAAAAAACACAACCTAACCATATACTGTCTGTAGTAATCTCACCTAACTCAAAAACACAAACAGGGACTCAAAGTGAAAGGAAGGAAAACTACCATGTAAGAAAATGGACCACATAAAAGGGCAAGAACAGCTATTCTCATATCTGACATGATAGACTGTAACATAAATAAAGTAAAAAAAAAGGGGGATGGACATTACTTAATGCTCAGAGGTTCAGTCAATCAAGAGGACTTAACGATTATTAAGATCTATGCACCCCAATGAGAAGTCATCTAAATAAATCAAATATCTACTGAGATGCTGAAGTTTATTCATAGCAACAGAGTAGTAATAGGGGATTTCAACAACTCATGGTCTCAACTTGACAGATCATCTAGGAAGAGAATTAACAATGAAATGATGGAATTAAATGGAGATAGATAAACTAGAACTATTGGACATTTTCATAGTTATTCACCCCAAGAAATTGGGATGCACTTCCAAATTTTAATTTCCAAAATTAATCAAAAAGGAATTTTAAAATGTGAATAGGCCAATCACAGCCAAAGAAACAGAAACAGTTATCAAGAAAATTCCCAACAATAAAAGTCCTGGACCAGATGGTTTTAAAAATGAGTTCTTCAAAACTTGCAAGGAAGAGTTCATACCTCTACTTTCGAAACTCTTCCAAATGATTGAAGACAAAGGAATACTCCCTTCTATCTTCTATGAAAGTAGCATCACCCTGATACCAAAACCTGACAGGGATACAATGAAAAAAGAAACTACAGACCAATATCTCTGATGGACATAAATGTGAAAATACCCACTGGATACAGCAATATATTAAAATGATTGTTCATTATGTCCAAGTGGAGTTTATTCCAGAGATGCAAGGTTGGCTTAATATATGTAAATCAATCAATGTGATCCACCACTTCAACAAGATACCAAAAAACAGATGATTATATCAATAAATGCAGAGTAGGGCTTTGACGAAATCCAGAATCCCTTTATTATTGAAACACTACAAAAATGGAACTATATGGAAAATTCTTCAAGATAGTTGAGTCCATACACAGCAAAACTACAGCCAACATCATACTCAGTGGTGAGAAACTGGAAACAATCCCCCTCACCCACTATCACCATTAGTGTTCAACATAGTGATGGAAGTTCTGGCTGTAGCATTCAGGCAGAAGCAAGGCATTAAAGGGATACAGATCGTAAGAGAAGAAGTCAGACTCTCACTATTTGCAGATAATATGATAGTATACATAGAAAAACCTAAAAAATATCCAGCAGGAAAATATCAGGCAATATACTAAGGTTTCAGGCTACAAAATTAATATACAAAAGTCATTGGCATTCCACTATGCAAACAGTAAGTTAACAGAGGAAGAAATCCCATTATCAAGCCCTTTTACCATATCAACAAATACAATAAAATATCTGGGGGAAAAAAAAACCTAACCAAAGAATTGAAAGATTGTATGCAGACAATTATGAGTCACTATTCAAGGAAATTGAAAAAGACAAAATGAACTTGAAAGGTACTCCATGTTCATGGGTTAGAAGAATTAACTGCATCAAAATGTATATACTACCCAGAGCCATATATAATTTATTTTATTTAATTAAAATCATTAATTAACTCCCTTTTGCTTCTCTTGTTTTATTGTTGTAGTTATTATTGTTGTTGTTATTGATGTCATTGTTAGATAGGACAGAGAGAAATGGAGAGAGGAGGGGAAGACAGAGAGGGCAAGAGAAAGATAAACACCTGAAGACCTACTTTACTGCCTGTGAAACAATTTCCCTGCATGTGGGGAGCAGGAGGTTCAATCCAAGATCCTTACATCTGTCCTTGTGCTTTATGCCACCTGCTCTTAACCTGCTGCACTACTATCCCCAACTCCCTGCCATATAGAAATTTATTGTAATCTCCATCAACATACCACTTTTTTTAAAAAAGAAAATAGAACAAAAGCTACAAATGTTTATCTGGAGCCAGAAAAGACCTAGAATTGCCAAAGCAATCTTGAGAAGAAAGAACAGAGCTGAACATCAACTCACAGATCTCAAATTGCATTATAGGGCCATTGTAATCAAAACTGATTGGTACTGGAACATAAATAGACATACTGACCAGTGACATCATATTATAAAGAATATTTAAAAGCATTATGACACTAGGTTTGAATACAAATACCAACATGTGACATCTATGTGTGACATTTTTAATTAATTCTTTAAAAAAATCAAGCACCAGAAAAGCTGAAAGCATAATATGAATTAACATACACCACACTATCAATATTTAAGATGTATGTTTTTTGTCATTTTTTTTTACATCGATCTTTTGAGAGATTTGGAATCAAAATTCTGAATGGTAATTGGGATAAAACTTAGTATAGCTATAATTTTTACTCAGAGTTGGAAAAAAGATTTAAGGTACATATATATACCTGAAATATATATGTATACAAATATATATATTAAGAAATGTACACAAATATATACCTGAAAGCAGAAGTACACAAGAGCATGCAGGGAATACCCCCCAACACTTCATCTGCACTATTCCAGTCTTTGGGTCCATGATTGTTCAACAATTTGTTTGGCTTTGTATGTTAACTCTCTTTTCAGCCACCAGATTCTGGATACCAGCAAGATGCTGATCAGACTTCCCTGGACAGATGACCCCATCAATGTGTACTGGAGCTCCGCTTCCTCAGAGCCCCACCTTACTAGGGAAAGAGAGAGGCAGACTGGGAGTATGGATGGACCAGTCAAAGCCCATGTTCAGCGGGGAAGCAATTACAGGAGCCAGACCTTCCACCCTCTGCAACCCACAAGGACCCTGGATCCATACTCCCCGAGAGATAGAGAATGGGAAGGCTATCAGGGGAGGGGATGGGATATGGATATCAGGTTATGGGAATTGTGCAGAATTGTATCCCTCTTATTCTATGGTTTTGTTAATGTCTCCTTTCTTAAATTAAAATAAATAAATAAATAAATAATAAATAAAGGCAAAAAAATAAAAGAATAGGAAAGCTATCAGGGGAGGGGATGGGATGTGGAGTTCTGGTGGCAGGAACTGTGTGGAGTTGTGCCCCTTTATCCTATTTTTTTTGTCAGTGTTTCCTTTTTACAAATAAAATTACATACAAAAGAGTAAAAAAAATAAAGAAGTTTTTTTTTCCTGAAAAAAAAAAGTCTTTTGCTTTATTAGGGAAATAAGAATATATACAATAGCTGTTATCAAATGAATACAGTATGTTAGCTCCCCATGAGAGGTGTCTGCACACCACTCCCACCATCAACTTAAGTCCTCCTCCACTTGTACCATCCTGCCCAATATCCCCTACTCCCTTCTCCCACCTATCACCCACCAAAAGTCTTGGCTTTGCTGCAACAGACCACACCTAGTTCAGGTTTCACTTTGGTGTCCTTTTGTTTGTTCAGCTCCACCTACATAATAGTCATTCTTCTGTGGTTTATATAAATTAATATGATTCAAGAAGAATTTTTAAAAAATTATTTTAATTTTAGGAGAAATCACTAGAAAGGAAATAATGAGGGGTGCTGTAAAAATCAGTGTAAAGTTTTGTGGAAAATGTAAATAATAATCTCAAACTAGACTAAATATACAAGTCTTTCAGCATAGTGTTTTTCAGTTGAGTTAGATCTTCCCATAATTAACTCTACTTAATTTGAGTATATTTACTCTGTTAAGCAGCTATCAAAGTGAAATATATAGTCAACATTTTTTATGGATATTTACTGCTATATACCTCCAAGTAGCTCTGAATCATGTATGAGATGTGTTAACAGAAGTAGAAGTCAATGTGACACTTGCTGTAATAAAATTAAGATTAAACAGCTCTAAAGAAACAATTATTTCCAAGAATTATACGTTATCATATAATTGATCTTATTTATTCACTGAGGTTTATTGTAAATGAACAGAGTATTTCTAAAAATCTTGTCATAAAAGGGAGTGAATCTTTCTCTAGGGATGAAATTTCAAGAGATGGTGGATAGGGACCGGGTGGTGGCACAGCTGGTTGAGCGCACATGTTACAGTGCTCAAGGACCCAGGTTCTAGCCCCCGGTCCCCACCTGCAGAGGGAAAGCTCTGCAAGTGGTGAAGCAGGGCTGCAGGTGTCTCTCTTTCTCTCTCCATCTCTATCTCCCCTACCCTCTTGATTTCTGGCTGTCTCCATTCAATAAATAAAGATAATAAAAATTAAAAAAGAGATGGTGGATCAAAGCACCATCACGTAGAGTCTATGAAGCAAGGAGAGCAAGGTTGTGACTGTAGCACACCAATTACAAAAGCAAGTAAACTGTAGGAATAAATCAGGACCACAGAGATAAAAACTGCTTATGCTCATTTAAGTACTGCCAAGAGAAAAGGGGAGTTTACCAAAGGCATCACATTGACTTCCTATAATACTGGTCAACTATACTGGGAGAAGTACTATCAGCTAGTGAAGTATTTTAAAACATCATATACTCAGATGCTCTTATTCTTATTTTGTGAGGTTTTTTGTATGCTATAGATACACACACACAAACACACACACACACACACACACACACACACACACACACACACACACACACACACATGTACCGGGGAGAAAAAGTGACTGTTGAATAACATAAAACTGCTATTGATAGAATAGGAAGTTCTTACAATTAGCATATCAGTGCAACTTTGTAGAACATGCCAGTTTACCAAACTTACTCAATATCTTATTATTTAAATAAATATAAGCCCTTTTTATTATTAAGTCTAAAATTCAGAATCAAATCTTGACAAATTAACAAAAGTTTTATTTATATTTTTTTATTTTCTGAGATGCTTGTGTGATCTCCAAAGGCTAGGGATAAATTAGTCACCTAATTTGAATTATTTTCAATATTCACCTGTGTGATTCCTCCTGTAAGTGAAAGATGTTAGGTTAGTTGATTTGTAGATTATCCCAGTCTGAGTGGTTGTGGGTATCTGTGTGATTGTTCCTTGAAATAGAAGGGTGTTCTGTCCATGACTGCATTCTGCCTTGTACCATGTGTAGGAACAAATGAGCTAAAGATGATTGAATGAACTAACATGAATTATTATGTGATACAGAAGTACCATGGATCTATATTTGTGAGTTTGGCCACTCTTTGAGAACCATGATATAGAAATTTGGGGGGCCAGATGGTGGCGCATCTGGTTGAGCGCACATGTAATAGTGCTCAAAGACCTGGGTTCAAGGCCCCAGTTCCCACCTGCAGGGGGAAAGCTTCAAAAGGGGTGAAGCAGTGCTGCAGGTGTCTCTCTGTCTCCTCTCTCTCTATCTCTCTCCTTTTCCCTCAATTTCTGGCTTTTTCTATCAAATAAATAAATACTAAAAATAATTTAAAAAAAGAGAATAGAAATTTAAATCTTACTATCAATCAGTCTATGATGAAACTGGTTTCACCAAGCATTTTTTTCACATAAAGTCAGTTTTCAAAAATTTACTGAGGGGGCTGGGCAGTAGCACAGCGTGTAAAGTGTACATGGTGCTAAGAGCAAGAACTAACATAGGGATCTCGGTTTAAGCCCCCTGGCTCCCCACCTGCAGAGGGGTCACTTCACAAGTGGTGAAGCAGGTCTGCAGGTGTCTATCTTTCTCTCTCCCTCTCTGTCTTCCCTCCTCTCTCGATTTCTCTCTCCTATCCAATAACAGCAACAGAAATGACAACAATAATAATAACAACAACAAAGGTAACAACAAGGGCAACAAAATGGGAAAAGTGACCTCCAGGAGCAGTGGATTCATGGTGCAGGCACTGAGCCCCAGCGATAACCTTGGAGGCAAAAAAAAAAAAATACTGACAATGTAGTATGAATACTTAGTACATTAGGAAAAGTATAGATTAGTGCAAGAGTGAGAAGAGTAACTAGTAAGCCAGTTTTGCTGGGATATAGAAATCTGTTGAGGAGGAGTAAATCCTAAAGTTAGAAAAATTCACATATTTGACATAACTTGAACTGTAAGTGAAGTCTTTGAATGACAGATAGGCTAACACAGATTGCTTCTGACAGACTGAGGGAATATGTAAGACTTTCTGGCCCAAACAAACTTTTATTAAAACTTGCCCAAGAAAATCAATGTTAGCACATATTGTATTGGGTAGTCAGAAATTGGAAATCTCCAGGTAGGTAGAATAGTTAGGGTATTTCAGTGCAAATGTAACATAAATATATTATAATGCAATACAGAAGGCAGTTGCTAGCAATATCTCTTGATTGTCCTCCCAAAGTGATTAGCCAGAAGCTTAAATTTCAAGGAGAAAAATATAAGACAACAATTTAAAAGTCAAACTTTTGATTTTTAATGGAAAAATCAGAAATATATCCAAAACCAAGGTAGTTGTTAAAATAATGTGCTAAAAAAAAAAAGTGTCCTGCAAACCCAGGGATTCTGATGCAGAATTGAGGGCATCACTGTAGGAGTGTAGGGAGAACATGTGAAATGAGCTATGAGAAAGGGACACTGGATTTTTGGTGATGAGAATCTGATGTGGTAACAAAATGTTTCGAAAGGTGAAGTTGTGCCCCCTAAAAGATGATATAATCTTGCAAACCATATAGCCTCAATGAGAAATGATGCGTATGTATTTTTGTTGTTGTTGTTTTGAAGCACACATTTTAAAACACAGTGGAAAAGTTGAGTGGACAACAAAAGAATAAAATGAGAAGCAGTTGATTTAGTTGATTTCATGTGATCTCAGTAATATTAAGGAAAGAATAGGTACAGACAGAAAAGTTTTCATTGGTGTTAGATTTTACAAATGTAGTAAGAATGTAAGAAGAATGTTCTAAGGGAAAGGGAGAGATCTCAACAGCTAGAATGCATTTACAGAATATATGCAAGGGCCTAATTCTAGTAAAAGTTTTTGAAAAAAAATTTGTAATGTAGGTTTCTTAAGACTTCATTTTTTGGAAACTAATCAAATGGCAAAAGAAACTATACCAGATAGGTATTAGAACTTTCAGATAATCAAAGCAGTGAAAGAAAAATCCAAATCAGTAAAATGTGAAGCAATTCATTAAGAAAGCTAATCTAGAGCTTTTATTATTGATCTGATCAAATGATAGTCTATCTAATAATAAAGCTACCAAAGTAATTTGTCCCCTGAAAGCTCTGTCCAAAGGATTATGCAAAATACTATTGTGCATTCAAATAGCTGGTAAGACATAAGGTTAATAATATATGTATTTCACCACACTTCTTCACATAGGATGATTATCTTCACATAGGATGATTCACCACACTTCTTCACATAGGATGATTATCTAGTAAAATGTTGTTTTTTTAGACTTAATGCTAGATTGCCATTTCTTGTTTGTCTAAAATTGACTAGCTCCAATTTTAGGGCATTATTTCAATTCTAGTGTTTGAATTCTTAAAAGTCCTCTCTACAAGATCAGAGGGAAAAATAGATTAAGAAAATAAAGATAACAATAACAATAATTTAACAATCAGGGTCAATAGTTTTATACTTTCATGTTGGTATTGCATATTTTTATAAATTGAGAAAATCTTATATATGTAATGTATGTTTTATATTTGTCACTAATACACAATATTACAAAGTGTTTTAGCATCATGTTTGAAAAAATACTTCTCTAAAACAGTGTGAAGAATGTGGTAAAACACATAAAGACAAACTAGAAATCTGCTACATAAGGGAATTATAACATTCAGCATTTAAAATATAGTGTCCTTAAGAGCTTTTTAATATTGAAAAATGTGTGAAGAGTACCGAAGCGAGTGCATAGTTACGGGAAACTTTAAGGGTTAACAGAATCTGGGCTCTTGAGTGGGGATGGGGTAGGGAAATAATAAACACATATAAAATAACTTTTTTCTGTGTTAAGTCTCCTGCTGGTGCCTTCTAAGGGGAAACATTTTTTTTTTAATTTGGGAAGGTATGTACATAAAATTTTGTTGATGGGTACAGTGTGTGCAACTATACCACTGTGATTTTATAGTCTTTTAAGTCACAACTAAATATTACTTTTTAATAAAAGAAGTGTGAGTCAGATGGATCATGAAATGAGTCACTCAAATATCAAGAAAGAAATAAAATATGGAGTCAGGCGGTAGCTCAGCAGGTTGAGTGCATATGGTGCAAAGCCCAAGAACCATCATAAGGACCCGCATAAGGATCCTGGTTAGAGCCCCAGGCTCCCCACCTGCAGGAAAGTTGCTTCACAGGCAGTGAAGCAGGTCTGCAGGTATCTATCTTTCTCTCCCCCTCTCTGTCTTCCCCTCCTTTCTCCATTTTTTTCTGTCCTATCTAGCAAAGACGATGTCAGTAACAACAACAATAATAACTACAACAACAATAAAAAAAGAAATAGAAAAAAGAGGGGATAAGAAAGTGTAAGGGACTTGGTTTAAAGTGTCATAGCATAGAATTTGTAAATCTGAGGCCCCAGAAGTCCCAGGTTTAGTCCCTGAAATATTCATAAACCAGAGTTGAATGTACCTCTGTTTTCTTTCTAATTCACATATGCACACACAGACATACACTTTGTGTGCTTCTCTCATAAAGATAGGTATTTGTAAATAATAATAATAAATAGGGTGAGGAAATAAACTAATGAAAATGAACAACTGATGTAAAGAAATTCTATTAATTGAATATGTCCCAGAGTATTTTTTGCTAACAAGTTATAGACCTCCACTTGATTAACAAATGAGATCATAACAAGTTTATTTTATTTCACAAGGCTCAACTTTAGATACTTTTTTCTCTCTAAATTGCAAGTAGTGGTAATTTTTATTTTTTGAGTGTGATGGAAATTTTTTTTTTTTGCTTGTTTGTTCTGTTTTGTTTTTAGTGCTAGGGTCTAAGACTTGCATAGTGTTACTGATCCTGAAATGACTTTTGCATTATTATTACGATTGTTAATTTTCTTAAGAGACAGGCTAAGAGAGGAGGGATATAGTTTCTGAGTTTCCCTTAGTACTATAGGACTCCTGTGTTGTATAAGGGACTTAACCCATGCTATATGAATAGCAAGGTACACATTTTATAATATTTTATATTTTATAAAATATAAACACTTTATATTTTATAAGAATTTCATTGTATAAAAAACTTTCAAAGTTAACCCAATTACCAAATAATGTGATGATAACATTAACTATCGATTGTCTTTTTGAACCCTAAGACAGCAGGATCCTCACATCTCCACTATAGAGCCTCTACTTCCCCCAGTCCTAGAACCCTTGGATAGGGCCCACTTTCCCATATGCCTCTCCCAATCCATATCAAATAATGTTGCATCTGCCAATCGCAACCTAATCAACTCAACGATTGCCACCTAACATGCTTCACTTCAGACTGTGTCCAGAGACTTCACGTGTGGAATGACAATCCTTCAGCTTCATTACTCGGGTGAGACCTTTCCTTTCATAGTATACTCTAATTCCATCCCATGTGGTTCACTTTCTAAGAAAGTTCCAAAACCTAAATATACACCAGTTTCTATGGAGTGAGCATGTGTTCACACGTATCCATAAACTACTGCAAAATATATACCTGAAAGCAGAAGTACACTAGAGTTTGCAGTGAGTACCCCCCTAACACTCTCCACTATTCCAAGCTTTGTGTCCATGATTGCTCAACAATTTGTTTGGCTTTGTATGCTAACTCTCTTTTCAGTCACCAGAATCCAGATATCATCAGGATGCCGGCCAAGCTTCCCTGGACTGAAGACACCACCAATGTGTCCTGGAGCTCCGCTTCCCCGGAGACTCACCCTACTAGGGAAAGAGAGAGGCATACTGGGAGTATGGACCGACCAGTCAACGTCCATGTTCAGCGGGGAAGCAATTAGGGAAGCCAGACCTTCCACCTTCTGCAACCCACAAAGACCCTGGGTGCATGCTCCCAGAGGGATAGAGAATGGGAAAGCTATCAGGGGAGGGGATGGGATATGGAGATTGGGTGGTGGGAATTGTGTGGAGTTGTACCCCTCCTACCCTATGGTTTTGTTAATTTATCCTTTCTTAAATAAAAACAAAACAAAACTCTACAGAGGGGCTGGGTGGTGTCATACTCAGTTGAGCAGCACACATTACCAGGCATGAGACCCTGGGAAGTTGAGAAAGAAGAAGAGAAAGGGAAACAAAAAGCAAGACTTGACAAAACCTAGAGTAGGGCACCAAAGTAAAAACCCTGTGGTGAGGGTGAGGGTGAACATTTGGGTTCCCAAGGCAGCGGTAGGGGGGTGGGGGGCGATGGAATGGGACACATTTTTTTGATGGTGGGAATGGTGTTTATGTACACTCCTATTAAATTTTAGTAATATAAATCACTGTTTAATTAATATGAGAGGGGGAAATTGATTGTATGTCTTGAACTTTTTAAAGCACAGACTGAGTATTTTTAATACATAGGCTGAGTCTTTGATATTTTCACTCCCTCAAAAACCTAGACCAGGGAGAACAGAAGCAACCGGTGGCACAGCTATATACAAGATGTTGGGTATTATACAACAAATCCAAACAAAGGGACTTTTCAAAGTTAACCCAATTACCAAATAATGTGATGATAACAATAACTATCCATTGTCTTCTTAAACCCTAAGACAGCAGGAACCTCACATTTCCATTATAGAGCCTAAATTTCCCCCAGTCCTGGAACCTAAGGGTCGGGTTTACTTTCCTGCATGTTTCTCTCAATTCATAACAAATAATATTGCATTCGCCGATCACAACCTAATCAAGGAAATGAGTACCACCTCAGCATGCTTCACTTCAGACTGTGTCCAGAGACTTCAGGTGTGGAATGACAACCCTTCTACTTCATTACTCGGGTCAGACCTTTCCTTTCATAATATTCTCTAATTCCACTCCAGGTGGCTTACTTCCTAACAAAGTCCCAAAACCTAGATATAGACCAGGTCCCCTTAGATAGAGCATATGTTCACACGTATCCACAAACTAGGGCAAAATATATACCTGAAAGCAAAAGTACACAATAGTCTCCAGAGAGTACCCCCCGAACACTTTATCTGCGCTATTCCAGCCTTTAGGTCCATAATTGTTCAACAATTTGTTTGGCTTTGTATGTAAACTCTCTTTTCAGCCACCAGGTTTCAGATGCCAGCATGATGCCAACCAGACTTCCATGGACAGATGACCCCACCAATGTGTCCTGGAGCTCTGCTTCCCCAGAGACCCACCCTACTAGGGAAATAGAAAGGCAGGCTGGGAGTATGGACCGACCTGTCAACACCCATATTCAGCGGGGAATCAATTACAGAAGCCAGACCACCCACCTTCTGCAACTGACTGGGTCCATACTCCCAGAGGTATAGAGAATGGGAAAGCTATTAGGGGAAGGGATGGAATATAGAGATCTGGTGGTGGGAACTGTGTGGAGTTGTACCCCTCGTATCCTATGGTTTTATTAATGTCTCCTTTTTAAAATAAATAAATAAATAAGTAAAAACTCTACAGAGGGGCTGGATGGTGGCATACTCAGTTGAGCAGCACACGTTACCATACACAAAAACCTGGGTTCTAGGCCCTCTTAAAAGGGGTGAGGCTTCATGAAGGGTGGAGCAGTGCTGCAGGTGTCACTCCTTCTCTCTCTATCTTGCCCTCAACTCTCAATTTCTCTCAATTTCTTTCCAATAAATAAATACATAATTTAAAAAGAACCCTATTAGTGCATTTGCTTAATACAATTCCATAAAAATATTTATAGTTACTCACTCAAGCTAAATGTGTTATCATAACACTTGCCATTGGAGTTCTTTGCAAACCATTAAAATAGATTTGCATTAGAAAATGAGATTCCTTTGAGTCTCAACCTATTGTTTGAAATCTTGTCAAGACTAGGGCATTAGCTAGAATTCTGCAGAGAACAGAAGAATTCATACACTGAGTAAACACAAACATCAGATCAGTTATGACATCTATGGTAACTATAAACTCTTAAATTTTATGTTTCCATTTAAAAAAGGGCAGTTACATAAACTATTCCCTAAAATATATAACTAAGATCTATTTTTTCTACTTTTTCAAAATATGTTATTTTATTAATTTATTTTTGGGTAGAGACAAAGAAATCAAGAAGGAAGTCAGAGATCAAGAGGAAGAGGAAAAGAGAGACATCTGTAGAACTGTTTGAGCACTTTAGAAGATTCCCCTGGCAAGTGGGGACTGGGGTTTGAATCTTATGTATAATAACATGTCCTTTCTACCGGATATGCCACCATTTGATCCCCCACTAAGATTGAATTTTATTTTCTCAGTCTCAGGTTCCTTATGTTATGTTTCTCAGGTTCCTTATGTTACCAGATAATAAGATCCAAGGTGTAGAGGATAGATGTTGAGATCAAATGAGAGTAGGAAAATGAAGAACTGAAGAGCTGTAAGTGTTCACTTTAGAAAAATGGGGACTAACATTACTAAAACCTGCTAGCCATACTGAAACTCTTCATTTTTATATGTTGGTGACATTTAACAGTGTTCTAGAGATGTGTGGTTATTTTCCAGCATAATGTTTTCTAACAATTAAGATCTGTAGATAAAGTATACCATCTGAGAAAAATGTAGTACCATTTACTTGAATAAAACACTTGCAGGAATAATCTTCTTTAGCTTAATTAAAAATGCAATGAGACTAATATATAGATAATAGCTTTACTAGTGAAATGGCTAAAGAAGGCTGAAGTAAGATATAAAATGTGTTTTCTTTAGGTTATTTATTTTTTATTTTAATCACGGAGAGACGGTCAGAGAGACACAGAGATCAGAGGATTGCATAGCTCTGACATATGGTGGTGCTAAGAGCTGAACATGGGACATCTGGGGTCACATTTAAGTAAGCCATTGTGTGCTTCCTGATGCTGTATTCCTCACTGTGGAATGTCCAACATTTCCTGTTTTCATTTTTGTTTGTTCTAGTTTATTTTATGTTACATTAATAAGCATTTAAGAAAAAGCAGATTACAGAACATATTAAAAGTAGGCTTTCTTTATAAAAAATTAATTTTAATTCATAAATAAATTAAAATAAAAAATAAGAAAAGGAGAAAAAAGAGAACGGGAAAAAAAGTAGGCTTTCTTCATTTAACTTTGATGAAGCTTATAGTTGATAGCATTATTTACTCCATACACATTACAATATTATAATAGAAAATAGTTGCAACAAATATTAATATAACCAGCCAATATTGTCTAACCAGAGATTCATAAATATATATTAAATGGACATGATTGTATAGTGTCTGTTATTTTTGTGATTGGACATCTTGTATGTCCAATTGGTGAGATTTGATTAAAACATTTTATCAGAATTAAAAAAATTATTAGCAACATTCTCTCTCTTTAGATTCATTTATTTTCATAAGATAAACACACACAAAGAGATAAAAGCACTACTCAGTTATTACATATGATTGTGCTAGGAATTGAACTTTGGACGTCTGAGGCCTTTGTATAGATATCTGATTTGCCATTGTTACAGCATTTCCCTTACCCTCTTAGCAACATACTCTACAAATAAAGTAAACATACTTTTAAAATCATCTATTAACTGTGGAGATAATAAATAACTTTTCTTGCCTTAACTATTTATCATATTGGACTGAGGACTGACTCTTTAAAACAAAGGTGCATATTTTTTCCCTAAAATTTAGATAATAAAATGGATTTAAGTTCAATTTAACCTATGTATGTTCCCTCTATGGGGAGAGTTTCATAGGTTCTGTCTTTTTTCTAAATTTTGAACACTATAAGTAAAATCTTATTTCTAAATTTGACTAGGAATTCCTTATGTTGTGGCTCTTCAAAAGTTCTTTTCAGTATGGTAAACTGAAAAAAAAAAGTTGTCCAATTTCTGGCACAGCCATGTCACCTTAAAAATTAATTAATTAAATCTTTTTTTAACATTGTAATCCAAAAAAAAATAAGTGTACTTTCTTTTTTGTTTTGTTTTGTGGATTTTCTGTAGCAGTAGACCCTCAAGTAAATGCTATTGCTATTTCATCATCACTGGGCCCACTGTGCCATTCATTTTATTACAGATACACACACACACACACACACACACACACACACACACACACACATACAAAAAACACACAGAGATGACAGAGACAGAGAGAGAAAGAAATACAGACAGAGAGAGAACTCACAGTAATGAAGCTTCCAGAATATCCTGGTACACCCATGAGATGCCTGGGGTTCAAGCATAGCAAAGAAAAAGCCCAAACAGGTGAACTATCAGCCCTTAATTTAGTTCATTTTAGCACTATACATGTACTGAGAACTTTGGAGCAAGGACGGAAGCTGCTTTCCTAATGAGCTGGCTTCTGGCAACTGGGTTAGTTTGAAAGCAGCTATGAGAGGCACTAGAGCTTTAAACTGCTCCATAGTCTTGCTAAAAGCTAAAAGCTCCCTGCTTACCCTAAATCCTTTTTTCCATTCCACCCTCCTCCTTTAATGAAAGTTAAAAAGAAAAACTCTGAGGAAGCTATGTGACATTATTAGGTAGTTTAAGGCTACTCCTATCTGCTATTCTTTTCTTTTCTTCTTTTTTTTTGCTTCTAGGATTATCACAGTGCCATGTGCACTTTAACCCAATGTGTGCCTGACCCCCAATCTATTCTTTTCTTAAACTACATGGCCACTGACTCTGGGAATCATGTCACAAATTTCCAAAATGGCATTTCTTTTCACTGCAGGTAATTTATGTCCCCTTCTCTTCCGGAACCACTATATCTTCCGACCTCCACTTATTTTCTGTGTCTTTTATTTTTTTTGTGTTAGTCCCTCTGGATATATTTTTCCTGTGCTCTTCTTGTTCATAAAAGTTCTCGATTTTAACCAACCACCCTACCTTTTTGTCAACCTTGGTTTGTAAGAAGTTCATGTAGCCATAGTTCTTTTCTGCTTCTTATTTAATTTTTATTTTTAAATTCTTTTAAATATTTATTTATTTCCTTTTGTTGTCCTTGTTGTTTTATTGTTATAGTTATTGATGGTATTGTTGTTGGATAGGACAGAGAGAAATGGAGAGAGGAGGGGAAGACAGAGAGGGGGAGAGAAAGATAGACACCTGCAGACCTGCTTCACCTCTTGTGAAATGACTCCCCTGCAGTTGGGGAGCCAGGGCTCTAACCAGGATCCTTACAGGAGTCCTTGAGCTTCGTGCCACCTGTGCTTAATCCGCTGTGCTACCACCTGACTATCTCTTTTCTGCTTCTTATTTTTCTTGGTCTCACAGCTCTAATGCTAATCCGTAAGTGTAATATCTTAACTACCTGAATCACTCTTGCTCACCATTGGAGCAAAATCAGCATTGGCAAACGGAAGGTCGCACCCATTTTTTTTAAAGAAACATACATACTAAACTTTTTTTTGGGGGGAGGGGTCATGCAGTATGAGAAAACTATAAAACTAGGGCTGGAGGAGGAGGAGAAGGGGATTTGGTAGAGCATCGAGCCATCCTCTTAAATTACTTTAGAACTGAGTGGGGAGGGAATCATTTATATTCAAGCAAACTTAGATTTGGATAGCATTATTTTCTGATATAAGTGATAATATCAGTGCATGCACTCAACAGGGCATCACAGGACTCTTGAAGAGTACACTATTCACTGCTTTAGAAGAAGCTCTGTTTGCTCAGATGGGCTTGCCAAAAATGTCTGTAGGTCAGCATACAAAATGACTATAAGTCCTTAACACCATGGAATATCTGGGTTCAGTTACTTCCTACTTTGCAGAATATTTTGGAGAAGAAATAGTCATTTTACATTATTTTTGAAGTCTGAATCCAAAGATTTTTGTGCACAGAGAAAGAAAATACAGGAACCAAGACTTTTCAATAAATCTGTTTTAGTGAGATTTATTTCTGCGTGAGTGAATATGGATATATATCATCATATGTATATGTATACACACACACACAATGAGCAGCACTAGTAGAAATAAAGAGAACAATCATTCATACAAAATAAAGGTTTACTTGGAATTTTATAGTCCTTAGGATACATTCAAGAGTATTGGAAATGGTAAAATAATAATAATAAGATAACCATAATAATTAAGAAGGACAGGTCAGTCAAAACAAATGAATCAGAATTTCAGAAAGACTATAATTATAATATTCTATGGGATTTTTGCAACATCTTAAGTCAATGTCGAAGAATAAAATCATGAGAAACAGACAATTTCTACTATAGATAAGAAATTTCACTCTGAACTAGGGAAACTACTTCTGGAAGTCAGTGAAGTCAAAACAATGGAAATATGATTCAGAATTACTAAAAGTAAATTTATGATTTATAAATTCACAATGCCTCTAAAATAGAATAGAGGGCATTTGGGGATACAGCCTTACATAATTGGAGTCAACAGATAGAGAATACTTATTTTGCTACCTTGCATCATAAAATTGCATGTCACTGTCAGAAAATGAAAAAACACACAAGGCCAAGTAAATGCAGATGGGCAGCACAGTAGACCTGCATTTCTGAGGCTTCAGAGGTCATAAATTCAATCCCTGCCACTACCATATGCTAGCACTGAGCAGTGCTCTGGTCTCTCTCTTTCTCATGAAAATAAATAAATAAACAAATAAATACATTATTTTTTAAAAAGAAAGAAAACACAGAGATATAGGAAACAATATTCTGTACAGTCATGCAATCCCTCTACTGTGAATAGAATGAAGTAAACAGCTGTGGCAAACATGAAGCAAATGGTAGCTGATTCAAATATTATGAATCGGGGCCCAGTGGTGACGCACCTGGTTGAGCACATGCTATAGTGCACAAGGACTCAGGTTCGAAGCCCCAGTCCCCACCTTCAGGGGGAAAGCTTTGAGAGTGGTGAAGCAGGGCTGCAGGTGTCTCTTTGTTTCTCTCCCTCTCTATCTCCCCCTTCCTTCTTGATTTCTGGCTGTCTATATCTAATTTTTAAAAGACATTTAAAAAACCCAAATATTATGAATGAACTTGAATAGTATAATGACTATACAAAGGGACTCTCATGCTTGAGGCTCCAAAGCCCAAGGTTCAACACCCCCCCCACCCTCACCCTACCAAAGGTCAGAGCTAAGCAGTGCTCTAGTAAAAAACAAACAAAAACAAACAAAAATGAAAACAGAAAAAGTAAATCAGATTTACTCTCCATAAATAAAATAAACCTACAGATGGAAAGATAGCTGGCCTCGAAAAGCCTCTACTAGGGAAATAGTCATTCAAAATATTCACTTGTCATACAAATAACACAGCTGTCATTAAATAAAATAAGGCTATCAGAGTTAAAGTGCATAACTATCTGAGATTGAAACATTTCTTTATATATCTGGCTAATAAAAACAATCTGAATGTAAAATGCTGACTTCTCTTCAAAGTCATTCCAAGATACAGTGTCTGACAACATAATGTCTTTTAGCAACTGTTAATTCAATATTAAAGGTGTGACTGAAGACAATTTTAGACACGTCTACACAAGTTATTTTATTTTATATATCTTATCACCATGAAAAATCTTTCATGAGGGAAAGAGAGAAAAAGTGGGTCACCTGCAGCACTGCTTCACCACTTGTGAGTTTTCCTTGTTTTGGTGGTGACTAGGGGTTGAACCAAGAGCCCTGCATATAATGATGGGTGCATTCAACCAGTTTCATTGCAACTGAGCCCTTACATGACAAGAATTCTTTTTACAGCCCTGAGGTAACCACATGACTATTGAATATGGGGGGGGGGGGAAACCCCTCTGTAATATTAAGGGTATATCAATCTTGATATATTTAGAATTCTCAGAAAGACTAAAATTGCAATAGTTTATGTGATCTACACAAACTTCTAAGTCAACTATGAAGATAGAAATCATGAATGGTCTGGACAATTTCTCCTACCAGTGAGAAATGTCTTTCTCTTTTTATTTTTTAAACACTATGTATTGAATTAATGTTGGCTTACAACATTATAAGTTTTTAGCAATGTGATTTCAAATTTATGCCGGTATGCAGCTCTCACCACGCTCACAGGAGGATTCCTGCAACATAAACACATGCAATCTCACAACTCAGCATTGCTTATTATTATACACAGAGAGAAACAGAGAAATACCATAGCACTAGAGCTGCCTTTAGTGCCCTAGCATTTCCCATGTGGGGCTGAGGGCTGAGCCTGAGCAAGGTAAGTAACCTGCCTAGTGAATGATCTTTGTGGCGCCATACCAAAGCCCTTTAACATAATGGTTTTAGAGGATAAGACGATCACCACTTTGCTTTATTAAAAATATCTTACTACATTTATTTCAAGAAGATGGCAATAAACATTATTTTTAAAGTGGTTATCAAAGTTGTAAATACAATGCAAATTTCCTTATGAGTTTTATACTGAACTAGGTATACGCTGGATTTCCCCAGTCTTGATGGTTTTTCAGCCTAGGAAAATGTGACAGATGTATTTAGAGGAAGGCAGCAGACTCAGGTTAATAACCTAAAGATATAGCATCAATGAGATTGTATTAGGAGGCATCTGCCATCTTTAGCATTCAGGACATTTGCTTCTAGACTATTTAAGAATCTTGATATGGCTAACTAAGCAGACAGATTTCTAATTCTTTTCTGTTTATGGTAGCGTATCTTTATTGCTAGAAACGCAGAAAAATTGGGAGTTGGGCGGCAGCACAGCATGTTAAGCACAGGTGGCGCAAAGAGCAAGGAACTGCATAAGGATCCCGGTTTGAGCCCTGGCTCCCCCACCTGCAGGAGAGTTGCTTCACAAGCGGTGAAGCAGGTCTGCAGGTCTCTATCTTTCTTTCTTCCTCTCCTCTCTCCATTTCTCTCTGTCCTATCCAACAACAACGACATCAATCATAACTACAACAATAAAACAACAAGGGCAAAAAAGGGAATAGATAATAAATAAATATTTTTAAGAAGCTTAAAAAAACAAATGCAGAAAAATTAACTAGAACTAGTGTAAAAGAAAAGTCATGGTCTATTAAAAATATTTTGACCTATGATAACCCTTGAATGTCAGAAGACACAAAAGTTGCTTTGATTATTGAGTATGCAAATGCCTGATAATACACTGCAATTGCATACACAGATAATGTTCTTGTGGTCCTTCATTTGCTTTCCCCAGTCTCTCTCTCTCTTTTTACCAGAGCACTGCTCAGCTCTGGTTTATGGTGGTGCTGGAAATTGGTATTTCAGAGCCTCAGGCATGGGAATCTCTTTTCATAACCATTATGCTATCTCCCCTATCTACCCCAGTCATTCTTAATAAAATAGTGTAGTGTGACCCAATATCTCATCAGTTTTGGCATCGCATCCTTTATGACTAAAGCAAAGAATTTGAGACAAGTCACCATTTAGCTGCCAGTACAGAGTTAATTTAATGGAGCCATGTTTGAGCATTTTGTTATACATATTTGCCATATATAAATACACACACGTATATAATATACAGTTATAGATGCCATTGATATACTTTTTTATTCTCTTCAGTCATCAGTATTTACTTAGGAGATAGCAAAGACATAAGCTATGGCACAAACATTATTCTACAATTATTTTATGTATTTTAAATTTATAAAAGACTGTGTTTTGTATTATTGAAATGCAAAATAGTAATAATATCGCTATTGACTTCTATCTTCATTAGTATATTTTTGTCTAAATTTTTTAAATAACAGCACTGTCTCATGAAGTAAAAGCTTTGATTACACACGGTGATTCCTACTGGAGCCAGGAAGAATGAGATTTTTGGAAAGGTAACCCAGGGATTCTGATAACCTGACATGAGGTGAAATAAGCCTGAAAGTACCTCTCTTCCTAAGGCAATCCAACACTGAAAGACAATGATATAAATATATAAAAGTTTTTTGCTATTATTTTAATTTTACTTTTTTGCTCTTATTTGTATGTGAACCTCTGTGTTAAATTGATATTAAAGATGGAAATGTACTACCTTTAAGATGAAGGACAATGTGATAGTTATCACATTAATTGCATAGTTTTGCATATACAGTGCATTTTGACACTATTGTCAATTATAGGTGTGATATATACTTTTCTTTTTCTTAAGTCTTATTTATTAATGAGAGAAAGAACCAGAGCATCATTCTAACAGAAGTCATGTCTGAGACTAAAGTCAGGACTCCATGCTTGCAAGTCTTGTGATCTTCCTCTGTGCACCTCTTAAATGTGATTCTGCATTTTGTAATCAATAAGCCACATACCAAGGAATAAACTATATAAAATTTTTGTACATCATATTTTAATTTAGTCTTTTTTAACCTGAACCATTTGATTTCATAATATGTGTTCTGGATCATTTAATCCTTGCAGTTCAACTTATCTTCAATCAGCAAAATCTGAGAATGAACATTTGAACAGCATTCAGTTTGGAAATTTCCACTGTTCTTTTGAACTGAACTAAGTTATTTTGGAGAGAGAACATTTGAACTGTTAAGTGTAAAAAATCAAAAATGTATACTTGATTTATGCATGGAATTGCTACATTTACTATTACTGAATTTCAGAATCTTGATGCAAACTATCCTTGCCTATTATTTTAAATATATTTTCAAGAAGAATGCTAGAAAAACCTTAAATCCATCTTCTCATTCACACAGGTGATATATGTAATGTCCATTTGTGATATAATAATATTGCTTTCTTAAGTTCTATTCATTAATACAGTCTGTGAATTTTGAATTTCATGACAAATCAAAGTATTTTTTTTTCTATTTTAGATTTTAAAATATGCCAGGAATTTTATAGGTGCTATAAATTAAAGTACTAAGATATAATTTCTTTCTCATGGATTACAAATTCTAGTTGAAAAAAAAATAGAGCAAAATATTTGAATCACAGAATGATTAATGGCTACAAAGATGCATACAGGAGCATGAGAGATAATACTGAATTAACCAGAAAAAGCTTAGCAGATATGATATGTTAACTGAAACTTGAAGGTTAAGAAGAAATCAGTTGGAAGGAATATTGCAAAGAGAACAGAAATGAAATGTCTCTGGAGTAATTCAAATAAGCCTGAAGATAGTCAATGATTCCTGCAACAGAACAGGCAGCATTAATTTTACAAATATTGGTGACAGATTCAAAAATCCCTGAAATATTTTTAGGGTGAGTAGGGAAGTTATATGGAAGAGGAGAGGGATAATATTAATTCTAGTGCATAGAAGATAGTTCACCAGGGAAGTGCACCTGCTTTGATATATGCATGACTCAGGTTCAAATAAAGCCCCATTCTTACTGGAGCCAGCTTTGGTACATTCTTGATCTCTTTCTGTCTCATTTTTTAAAAATATTTTAATGATGGAGATACAGAGCACTGCTCATTTCTGGTTTATGGTAGTGCTGCAGATTAAACTTGAGACTTCAGAGCCTCAGCCATGAAAATAGCCATTATGCTATTTTCCAATATGCTATTTTTGTCTCTGTCTTCCAATATGAATAAAGCCAGTTTGGAATAGTAAAGCCTTAATGCAAAAAAAAAATTTAAAAGGGGGCCAGGCAGTGGCACACCTGCTTAAGTGCACAGGGATCCTGGTCTCCACCTGCAGAGGGAAAGCTTATCAAGTGGTGAAACAAGGCTGCAAGTGTCTCTCTGTCTCTTTCCCTCCCCTCTCAATTTCTATATGTCCCTTTCTAATAATAAATAAATAAACTATTTAAAATAATTTTAATGGTACTACACTGAATAAAGGGTTAGGTGATTCTAGTATCTTAGCAATGTGTTAATGACTTGTGGTAAGTGGGTGAAGTACTATGTTTAGAGTATCTGAGACACTCCAATATCCAAAAAGTCAATGAGTGTGTGAAGTGTCTGACATTGAAGGGCCAGGAAAATCAGGAGAAGAGCTACACCCTGGTGTACTAGAGGTGGGGCTGTATACTGAGAGCCTTTCCACATTGTTACCCTGGATAACTGGGAGAAATGGTGATTAATTTCAAAATAACCCACAGAATATAAAATGGATTTGTTTGGAAAACTCATAGGGCCAAGTAGTGCTGCCAGCTTGGTTCTGGTTGTTGGCAGAGAAGCTGACCTGAGCCCAGGGGTTTGGATCCTCAGGGCGAGGGAGTCTTTTTGCATAAACACTGTGCTATCTCTCCCACCCTGATTTATCTCTTGTTCAGAAGTGCAGGATTATGTTGGAAAGACTACTTATAGTTAAAAATCCCTCAATATTCCATAGCATACAGGGAAGAAAAAGAACATAAGAGGCTTTAACAGCCAGTGTGCTTCAGCTCAGGGATTGAGATAACATTGAAAGAACTGTTAATTTCCACAACTGTGAACTCCTTAAGTATCTTACTAAGACACAAGTCAATGAGGCAAGAGTGATCAGTGGATTCAAAAGTACAGAGAGAGTGACCTCATAGCACATTATATACAACGGTTAAACCAAGAAGAAACACTGGAGAAATGAACTAGGACAAACAGCTAAAAGACACCTCCAAAAGTAGAATCACAGAAGATTAGGTCAACATCCAAATGCTAATTGAGGAATTAGTCACAGGAGTGAGGAAAGAGTTTGAAAATAAAGTCATCAGAAATGGGGAAAAAAACAAATCAGACTGTGAAAGAAAACACTATTTTGAGGTAATTAGAGAACTGAAAGCTTGAATAACAGAGCTAAGAGCACACCTAGCTGAACAAGCTAATAAAGTGTCACAACAGGATAAAAAAATAGCTGAGATACAGAAACCAACAGAGAGGAGGGAGAATAGAATAAATGAGTCAGAAAACAGAGTTAGCAAGATTGAAGATGAATTAGAGAAAACTAAGAAATAAGTAAGAGATCTCAAAAAGAGATGAAGAGATACTGAAAACAACAACAGAGACATGTGGGATGACTTCAAAAGAAATAGTATATAGGCATTATTGACTTACCAGAGGAAGAAATAGAGGGAGGAGAAGAAAACATTCTACAGGACATAATAGATGAGAACATTTCTAGTCTAGACAACATAAAAGACATAAAGGTTCAAGAAGCCCAGAGGGTCCCAAACAGAATTAACCAAGACTTAAGACACCATGACCCATCATATTTAGAATGGAAAGGAATAGGGATATTCCAGGAATGCAAGGTTGGTTTAATATACATAAATCAATTAATGTGACCCACCACACCAATAAGTACAAGAGTAAAAACCACATGGTTATATCAATGGATGTAGAGAAAGCCTTTGACAAAAATCCAATATCCTTTTATGATCAAAACACTACAAAAACAGGAATAGATGGAAACTTACTCAAGATAGTGGAATCCATATACAGCCAACATCATATTCAATGGTGAAAAACTAGAAGCATTTCCCCTTAGATCATGTACTAGGCAGGGCTGCCCACTATCACCATTACTATTTAATATAGTGTTCAAAGTTATGGACATAGCAATCAGGCAGGAGCAAGGAAATAAGGGATACACATTGAAAGAAAAGAAGTCAAATTCTCCCTATTTGCAGATGATATTATAGTATTCATACAAAAACCTAAAGAATCCAGCAGGAAGTTTTCTGAAATTATCAGGCTTATATAGCAAGGTGTCAGGCTACAAAATTAACACAAAAAGTCAGTGTCATTCCTTTATGCAAAAACACTTAAGTTGTAAGAAAAAGAAATCCAGAAACCAATTCCTTGTACTATAGGATCAAAAAATAATAAAACATCTAGGAATAAACCTAACTAAATAAGTAGAGTACTTGTATACTGAAAATTATGAGTCACTATTCAAGGAAATAGAAAAAGACACAAAGAAGTGGAAAGATAGTCCATGCTAATGTGTTGGAAGAATTAACATCATCAAAATGAATATAGTACCCAGAGCCATATACTTATTTAATGTAATCGTCATTAGGATCCCACCCAGTGTTTTGTTTGTTTGTTTTAGAACAGAACAAATGCCACAAATGTTTATCTGAAACCAAAAAAGACCTAGAATTGCCAAAACCATCCTGAGAAGAAAGGACAGAACTGGAAGCATCACACTCCCAGATCTCAAATTGTATTATAGGGCCATTATTGTTAAAACTGCTTGGTACTGGAACATGAATAGACAAACTGACCAGTGCAATAGAATAGAGAGCCCAGAACTAAGCCCCCACACCTCTGGACATCGAATTTAGACAGAGATGTCCAGACTATTAAATGGGGAAAAGAGAGTCTCTTTAATGAATGGTGTTGGAAAAAAAATGGGTGAACCACTATATTTCACCAAACAAAAAAGTAAATTCCAAGTGAATCAAGGACTTGGATGTTAGACCAGAGACTATCAGATACTTAGAGGAAAATACTGGCAGAACTCTTTTCCACATAAATTTTAAAGACATCTTCCATGAAACGAATCCAATTACAAAGAAGACTAAGGCAAATATAAACCTATGGGACTACATAAAATTAAAAAGCTTCTGCACAGCAAAAGAAACCACTATCCAAATAAAGAGACCCCTCACAAAATGGGAGAAGATCTTTCTTTACATGCCATATATCATACAAGAGACTAATAACCAAAATATATAAAGAGCTTGCCAAACTCAACAACAAGAAAACAAATGACCCCATCCAAAAAATGGGGAAAAGACATGGACAGAATATTCACCACAGAAGAGATCTGAAAGGACAAAAAAACATATGAAAAAATGCTCAAAAAATGTTCCACTTCACTGATTTTCAGAGAAATGCAAATAAAGACAATAATGACATACAACTTCATTCCTGTGAGAATGTCTGTCATACATCAGAACAGATAGCAGCAACAAATGCAGAGATGTTGTGGGGACAAGGGGACCCTCCTTTACTGCTGGTGGGAATATAAATTGGTCCAAACCCCATTGAGAGCAGTATGGAGAACTCTCAGAAGGCCAGAAGTGGACATACCCTATGACCATGCAATTCTTCTCCTGGGAATATATCTTAAGGAACCAAACACACCTATCCAAAAAGATGTGTGTATTGTGTCTACATATGTTCACAGCAGCACAATTTGTAATAGCCAAAACTGGAAGTAACCCAGGTGTCCAACAACAGATGAGTGGCTGAGCAAGCTGTGGTATGTATACATGATGACATACTACTCAGCTAGCAAAAATGGTGATTTCACCATTTTCAGCTCATCTTGAAGGAGCTTTAAGAAATTATGGTAAGGGAGTCTGGCAGTAGCACAGCAGGTTAAGCACACATGCAGTGAAGTTCAAGGACCAGCATAAGGATCCTGAGCCCCTGGCTCCCCACCCACAGGGGAGTTGAGTCCCTTCACAGCGGTGAAGCAGGTCTGTGGGTGTCTTTCTCTCTCCCTCTCTGTCTTCTCCTCCTTGGTGCATTTCTCTCTGTCCTATCCAACAATGATGACATTAATAATAACTACAACAATAAAAAACAACAAGGGCAACAAAAGGGAATAAATAAATAAATAAATAAATATTTTTTAAAAAATAAATTAAGGTAAGTGAACTAAGTCAGAAACATAAGGATGAATAAGGGATGATCTCACTCACAGGCAGAAGCTGAAAATCAAGAACAGAAGAGAAAACACTAAACAGAACTTGGACTGGAGTTGGTGTATTGCATTAAAGCAAAAGACTCTAGAGTGGGGGTGGGGGGTTCAGGTTCTGGAACATGATGGCAGAGCACCCAGTGGGGGTTGTATTGTTATGTGGAAAACTGGGAAGTGTTATGCATGTTCAAATGATCATATTTACTGTTAACTGTAAAACATTAATCTCTTAAAAATATATACATATAAAATGCCAAAGGCAACAACAACTCCTTTGTCTTTGTTCATCCTGGTCTTTGTCCCCATTTTCCACAATTAACAAATCATCTACAAGACTAGCCATCTTCATATTTGAATCCCTAAAAAAAAATATGCCAAGGGTTAAAGGGCTTGTGAATGAATCACCTATGTAATCCTGCTATTCCTGTACTGCCTGTTGTTGGGCAGGCAGAAAATTCTTTTCTGATTTACAGATAGTCTGGGAGGAGAAAAGCAGCAGAGAACAGCAATGGTCAGGTCTAGTGTGACAGAAGTATCTTGTTCATCTCATTATTTCCCAGGGGATCTATAGAGAAAATTGTATTCTTAGAAACTCTACTTTAAAGTCTAAAATTTCAAACACACATTAAAGGAAGAAAATATCAGCTTCTCCCATGAAGGCCAACTTGAGCAGAAGCAGCAAAGAAGAAATCCACCAGCTATATACAAAACAGATAAAATAACATCACATCTTTGAAATTACATTTGATTCTAAGTAAAAATATATAACAAGATAGATATTTTCTATTGAAATTTTCTCTTTATTCCAAATAATTCATTCTATTGTGCTGTGATTATAACACTGACATTCCTGAAAATTTTTAAGTTGCTAATTAAGAAAAATGTCCAGGCACTATTTTATACATATCTAATACCTAGAGCTTGCCAAAAGCTTTGTTAACTGTGAACTGACATTCAATCTATTTAATTCTTCTTTTGCTATACAGCCCAGCTTTACTTACACTTCTTGAAAAAGTGACTATATTAGTCCAGACAAAAGAGAGTGACTGACTAAGACATCACAGAATATGAATCTACCAAACAAAAGCTTAAACATTTTGACCCGAATCCAACAGCTAACTTAACAGCTAAGTTTTTGTGCTCTTTGGTCTTTTTCAATATGTCTTCAGAACTTTTCACATGGAAATTATTATTCTAATTTCTGTCAAAAGTTCTAGGATACTTTTCTGAACCCTCTCTCCCTATATTTTATTCAAAGAAAATAAGATAATACATGGGATGCATTGGATCGACCTTCTCGTGGTGCATCCCGTGAGTACCCATTCATTGGGGAAACTGACGATCCTTCCTAGCTGACTGAATCCACATGGATCCCAGTCACTTTCAAAGCCAGCAACAAGCAGCTCCTGACAGCTTTCAACCTGACGCTGTTGACTGGCTACGGAAGAAGGGCAAACACTAGAAGAAGAAGAAGATAATACATGTAAATGTCTGAAACTTTAACCTCCTCTAAGGACTAGGATTTATATTTGTTTACCACTTTGTATATACAACAAAGCAATCAAGACCTTCATTATCAGTAAGAAGATTATAAATATTATTTTATATTAATCATAGTATCTGTGGCTATTTCCCATCTGTGGTTTCATATGCAATTTTTGTTTATTTGCTTTTTTCTATGACATGTGAGTTGAAGTCACATGGCTACAGAAGCAGAATTAATTGACAGTGCTGTCCTAGGGCCTATGGAAGGTGGTAAATGGCATTTTAGGAATACATTTTTGGTTTAAGTAGTTGGTGGTTGTCATCTGTATTATAAAAACTCCTGACAGATCCAAATTCTATGAGAATGGGCACTCGTTAAGGACAAAGTAGAGTGCAAACACAGAGTAACACCCCTTACTAAAAAGTTTAGGTCCACTCAGATACAGTAGTAACCCAGTTTATGGAAAGCTGAAGTGCTAGGGAGAAAAAGACTTTCATGCCTGTAACTGTAAGGTCTCAGGTACCAGTACCAGTAAAGGTACCAGCATAAGCCAGAACTGAGCAGTGTTTTGGTCTCTGTCTCTACCGTTTCTATCTTTGCATCTCTCTCTCTCTTCTTATCTGTATCTCTCTTTCTCTCTCTCTCTCTCTCTCTCTCTCTTCTTATCTGTATCTCTCTTTCACTAAAAAATATTTTAGGGGGTCAGGTAGTAACACAGCAGGTTAAGCACACATGGCACAAAGTGCAAGGGCCAGAATAAGGATCCTGGATCAAGCCCCTGGCCCCCCACCTGCAGGGGAGTCACTTCACAGACGGTGAAGCAGGTCTGCAGGTGTCTGTCTTTCTCTCCCCCTCTCTGTCTTCCCCTCCTCTCTCCATTTCTCTCTGTCCTATCTAACAATGACGATATCAATAACAACAACAATAATAACTACAACAATAAAAAACAACAAGGGCCACAAAAGGGAAAATAAATATTTTTAAAACATATTTTAGAAAAGAAAGTTGAGGAGGGGCACTTCAATAGAAAATACTCCACTATTGTAAAGGTGGGGAGAGTCACTATAAAGAAACAGCACAGACATGATAAAGAATAGATAACACCTGGTTATTAGTAAGGTCTCATAGGTATATTGATAATATATCTCTGTAATATATATAGGCAAAAATAGGACCAAGGTGGAGCTGCCTTCTGAACTCTACTCATAGCCTTGAAGAATTTCCTAGAATACTCATATAGATATGGTACTCCCTCCTTGCTAAGGAAAGTCCACAGGGGATGGGAGGAGCCTCTCAAAACATGCCAGTCTTCTAAGGTGATAAGTCAATGTCACAATAGTTGTGTCCTTCCCTCCATCCTTTACTGCTAATCGAATTATAAGCTGGTACTGTTATAAAGCAGATGCCCTCAACAAAATTACACTGTAATAGGGCGTGTTGCCAAGTTAAAACTATTCACATAAAGCAGCTAGTAAGCCTGATCAGACCAGATATAAGAGAAATCTTATGCTGATTATTTTTAACTATGCTGTATTATTAGTCATTAGTTTCAGAACTTTTTTCATGATTTGGTTTCAGATCTGTCAGCAAAACAACCATTCCATATATAACATACAAAGTAAAAACTACAAACATGAGCTTTATATTTATTTTAAAAATATATATATATATATATTATTGGCTATAGAGAAATTGAGAGGAGTAGGGTGATACAGAGAGGAAGACAAAGAGACACCTGTAGCCCTACTTCACCATTTGTGAAGCTTTCCCCCTACAGGGGGGTACCAGGGGCTTGAACCTGGGACCTTGTGCACTGTAATATGTGCGCTTAACCAGATGCACCACTACCTGGCCCTATATTTATTTTATGTATTTTTTAAATATTTATTTATTTATTTATTTTCCCTTTTGTTGCCCTTGTTGTTTTTTATTGTTGTAGTTATTATTGTTGTTGTTATTGATGTCGTCGTTAGATAGGACAGAGAGAAATGGGGAGAGGAGGGGAAGACAGAAAGAAGAGAAAGTCAGACACATGCAGACCTGTTTCACCGCCCGTGAAGCAACTCCCCCGCAGGTGGAGAGCCAAGGGCTCGAACTGGGATCCTTACACCGGTCCTTGCACTTGGTGTCATGTGTGCTTAACCTGCTGCGCTACAGCCCGACTCCCCCCATATTTATTTTTTTAAGACTATATAATGCCTTGACAAGAGACTGCATCACTTAAAAATGGCTTTCTTTTTTTGCTACTATCAGGTCACTCCATCACCAGGGGTTCTAGACAGGGAATCCTTGGATTTCCCCCATAAGTAATATGGGTCTAGAACTCTAATAGAGCCCTGTCTCTACCATCACTGGCTACACACATTGGAAAAGTCATTATTTTGTAACTTCTATAGGACTGTACTCTCACTATGAACTAACAATGGCAGAGGTTGGGTCATTCCACTCTGCCACTCTAGAAAGACTGGTTCTGAAGTGAGTGCAGCCTAGAATGTTCTCAGCTATGACTATTAAGTGTGAGCTCAGACTGACTAGGAGCTCAGACTGACTAGGATTCAGAGGTTGTACAGGCTCATATTCTAAATATTAATAGACACGTGGCCTGGGTTAGATCATTGCAGTGAATAGTTGATTGCATTTATATATTTTCTTCAAAGTTGTAAGCAACTCTCTACCCTAATTCTGTTTCCTAGTACTACTCTCAACTCTGATACCATCTTCCCAGTACATCCTCATGTTAGTTATCAAGCTCAACCAAAGATTACTAAGAAATAGGCTCCTAGAATGAATGTTCTAAAAAATAGACTTCCTAGCTTCCTTCAACCCTAAGCCCCCTACTTTCATCTGCTCTATTCTTACTTTATGGTTCCTGTTTAACAAACATTTTCCCTGCTTTCCATCTTACTGCATTTCAGTCACCAAGTTGCAGATGCTATTGTGATTCCCTCATGACCAGATGCTACTAGGATTCCCCCCTGACCTCCCTGGGCAAAAGAACCTTATCAATGCTTCCTGGAACCTCAACACTCTAGAGCCTTGCGCCAGTAGGAAAATATAGAAACAGGCTGGGCATATCAATTGACCTGCCAATCCCCTGGCCCCATGTAGAAGCAATTATAGAAGTCATGGCCAGAGCTGAGCAGTGCTTTGTTTTCTGTCTCTATCTCTGCATCTCTCTTTCTCTGTCTTCCTATCTGTATCTCTCTTTCATTAAAATAAAATATTTCTATCTTGCACAACCCAAAAAGAATTTTGGTCCATACTCCTAAAGGGGTAAACAATAGGGAAGTTTCCAATGGAGGACATAGGACATAGAATTCTGGTGGTGGGAAGTGCATGGAATTATACCCTGATTACATTACAATCTTGCAAAAATCTTTTAAAGAGAGTATATGATGCCTATATGATACGTGTTTGGTGCTAACTCTCAGATGCAAAAACTGTGCTTTAAAATGTATACCGATGAAAGTGAAAGTCAGAACTATAAATTGACCTACTACCTAAGGCTCAAAAAGACACACATATTACATAAAAGAAAATATACAAGACTGAAAAAAGAAGTGTTATAAAATATAATAAAGTTTTATTCAAATATGAGATGATAAAAGAATGAAGGCACCTTGCTTTGGTATTAGATCTGTCCCTTTACCTTCCCAATAAAGAATATAAAAATTCCAGTCAAAATGGTTGAAACTTAAATACCAGGGTCAATAGTGATCTTTTTTTGTTTGTTTGTTTTGTATGGTTTGGGAATTATTCATATATGACTTCACTGTTCCCAGGTCAGTTTTTTTCATTAAAATAGGAAAGAGAGAGAGAGAGAGAGATCCAAAAGCTTATTCTAGTGCCATAATATCTTCCAAGTGGTGCTATGGTTTCAAACCTGTGCTATGGGCATGGCAAAGTGTGTATCTACACAATGAACTGTCTCTCTGGTTCAGTGCAAATATTTTTTTTCTATACAGTATACTTTCTCATCGGTCCAGAGCCTGGGTGTATTATTGTTTTGCCATTTCTACTTGAGTGACAGATTCCACGGTAATAATACTTGCAAAGGAGCTAGCAATAAGCTGTAGACTTAGGTACCAGTCTCAGATGTACTATGTTTTGACTGTCAATCTATGTAAAAATATTCCTTAGCATCATGAGGTTTCAGTTTCTTTATTTGAAAAATGAGAAAAATAAAATCTACCTGATAGTGTTCTTAAAATCAAGTGAAATATTCTATTGAACACATAACACCATATCTACATGGTAAAAGCTAAATAATGGTGCTTAGATTTGAATGTCTGGATTTACAGTCCACATTCATGATTATAACATCAAGTTCATACAAGTTACTGAGTATTCTGAAGATTCCTTCAAAAAAGTATTGTAAAATCTGTCCCTAATTATTTCTAATTCTAATTCTCTCTAATATGTTATCCATTGAAAACTGAAAAAAAAACAGGCTATCTATCCCAATGAAAACCAAAAATGTTAATATAAATAACAGATGGTTGAGGACAAAACCCTGTAAAGCCCATTCCTTAAATTCTCTATGTTGACAATCTCTTCAAGGGTGCTCTCTTCAATATAAGACACCTGAATTAACCACATTATATTCATAATTTTTTATGTGTGTACATTTTACTAATAGTCACTGCATACATATGTTAAATTACATAAAATAGATTATGTCCTCCATTTTTTTTACCAATGAGACCATCATCTTCAGCAAAATAAAATACATTAAAGTCCAAATAAGACCACATATACCATTTGACAAGCATTTTATTAGAAAATTTAATTCTAGCACTTGCAGCATGCACATTCTTGGCAGATACTTCTTTTTTTTTTTTTCCTAATTCAAATTCTAAATGTTTAGAAAAGCCACAGAAATCAATGGACACCAGTCACCGCAGACCAGAGAATACATGTACTTTCACATTTATGTGATTAAAGTACAGAATACACCGTTAAATATAAGCCTAGAAAAAACTCTTGTCTCTCATCCTTAAATTACCCCTCCATAGAGAACTATAAATACTCGAATGATGGAACAGTTTCTTTCATGGAATAATTAAAACACTACTGTTTCTTGACTAAAATAAAATATACTGATTCAGACTAAAATAACATGACAAGGAACCAATTATCTTTTACCACTTATAACACTTGAAGTAATTAAAATGTCAAATTGCTTCCAAAATGGAGTAAAATAAGTTGGATATAATAATAAATATAGAAGCCTGAAATACACACACACACACTCTCTCTCTCTTTGAGAGACCCTTTAGGGTAAATGCAAAGGATGTGAGAAATCAACATATTGAACTCTGAACCTGACTGGGCTTGACTCAAGAATGTAGTCATCTTTAGTGAGCTGGCAAGCAATTTATTCTATTTGTATTTATACTTGTTCTTGAATTTATACATAAATATTCTATTGACCAAATGTGCCATAAACACATTATCCCACGTAAGTGTAAAGTCACCACTATAAATAATGATAGATCTGTAACTATATAACTGCTATACATAAAGCATTTTAAGAACTTTAACATATGTCAGTATGTAAACTACTGTAGGGGAGATTTCTAGACATAGAAATCTGAATATTGGGAGTCTGCAGTAGCACAGCGGGTTAAGCGCACATAGCGCGAAGCGCAGACACCTGCGTGGAAATTCTGGTTCGAGCCCCCCGCTCTTCACCTGCAAGGGTGTCACTTCACAGGTGGTGAAGCAGGTCTGCAGGTATGTCTTTCTCTTCCCCTCTCTGTCTCCCCTCCTCTCTCGGATTCTCTCTGTCCTATCCAATGACGGCAACAGCAACGACAATAGTAATAATTACATAATGATAGTAAGCAAGGGCAACAAAAGGGGGAAAAGATGGTCTCCAGGAGCAGTGGATTCGTGGCGCAGACACTGAGCTCTGGAAATAATCCTGGAGGTAAAAAAAAAAAAAAAAAGAAGAAGAAGAAGAAGAAGAAATCTGAATATTTCAAGATGGTTCACTCACAGGTCTGTTGGTAGAAGGTCTCAGCTCTTTCCCCACTCTCCCCCAACCCCACATCTGTCAAACCTTGGATCTCTATGTAAACTACTAAACGACCATAAGATGCAGCAGCTGGCTTTCCCTAGACCAAATAACCCAAAAGAGAGCAAAATAAAAGGACAATGTCTTTTGTAATATAGTCACAGCATCTCTTACCATTTTCTAATCATTAAAAAGACTCATTCTAAGAGAAAGGTATCTAGATTCCCTCTTTTTGAAAGTGCACCATTGAGCAGTCATAGACATAATTTATAATTAGGACAAGTAACATTAAAATGTGCACAAAATAGTCAGTCATAGGTTCCCCAACAACACTCCAGTTAGTGATGGACTACAGGAAATATAATGGTCTCAGTAGTCTGGCGGTAGCGCAGCAGGTTAAGCTGGTGGCGCAAAACACAAGGACGGGGGTAAGGATCCCGGTTTGAGCCCCCGTCTCCCCATGTGCAGGGGAGTCACTTCACAAGCGGTGAAGCAGGTCTGCAGGTATCTATCTTTCTTTTCCCCTCTCTGTCTTCCCCTCTTCTCTCGATTTCTCTCTGTCCTATCCAACAACAACGACGACAATAAGAATAACTACAACAATAAAACAAGAAGGGCAACAAAAGGGAATAAATAAATAAATATTAAAAAAGAAATATAATGGTCTCAGCAGGCTGTGAATAAAGATGTAGTTTTTTGGTATTTATTTATTTATTTACTGGATAGAGACAGCCAGAAATCAAGAAGGAAGGGGATGACAGAGAGACAGAGAGACACCTGCAACAGTGCTTTACTATTTGCCAAACTTTCCCCTTGAAGGTGGTGCCAGGGACTCAAATCCAGGTCCTTGTGCATTGTAATATGTATGATTATTTATTTATTTATTTATTTATTTATTTATTTATTTATTTACATCAGGGGCTTGGTGCTGGCACTATGAATACACTGTACTTTATGTGATGGCCATTTTCTTTTTCCTCCTTCTCCTCCTCCTTCTTCTGGTTTGTTTTTTGTTTTATTTGACACAACAGAGAGAAATTGAGAGAGGAGAGGGTGATAGAGAGAGGAAGACAGATATTGCAGACCGACTTCACCACTCAAGAAGTTTCCCCTCTTAGATGGGGTGTGGGGACACAAAGGTGGGTCCTTGTACATAGTAGCATGTACACTCAACATAAAGATTAAGTGACTGAGCCAACTAGGTTTGTGTAAGTGCTCACTATGGCATGTAATAAAATGTTGAAATCGCTTAGTGTTGTATTTCTCAAAATATCTCCCCATCTTGAAATGGTGTATTGTAATCTATTAATAAGTAAAGAAGGAGAATACTTTCTGTGAGGGGGAAGGGCAAAAGTAAAGATTTCGAGGTGGGGAAGACCAGTGTACCAAGTCTACAAAGACAAAATCAGCACTTCTGTGACACTCCCAGACTGCAAAGATATAAAGGTTTGTAATCAGAATAGGTCATTGGCTATTCTGGGAGGCAATGCAGGGATACTAGTGAAAGTAAAAATATAATGCAGCAAGAGTTAGATAGACTGTGTCACCCACGAAAAACAGAACAGAAGTGGTAGTAGTAGAGACAATTAGCAGGAGCCAGATTTGGCAGAAATTCAAAACTCAAGCCTCATAATAAAATAAGAGAAAAAAAATAAAACACAGATGAAATGTGTGATTACAAGGTGTTGTGATCTCATATTTAAGAAAGTCATCAGCCAGCCGGCCAGGCTTCTCAGGACTGAAGACCCCACCAATGTGTCCCGGAGCTCTGCTTCCCCAGAGACCCACCATACTAGGGAAAGAGAGAGGCAGACTGGGTGTATGGACCGACCAGTCAACGTCCATGTTCAGCAGGGAAGCAATTACTAAAGCAATTACAGAAGTCAGACCTTCCACCTTCTGCAACCCACAAGGACCCTGGGTCCATGCTCCCAGAGGGATAGAGAATGGGAAAGCTATTGGGGAGGGGATGGGATATGGAGATTGGGTGGCGGGAATTGTGTGGAATTGTATCCCTCCCATCCCATGATTTTGTTAATGTCTCCTTTCATAAATAAATAAATAAATAAATAAATAAAAGAAAAAAGTCATGATGTCTTTGTCAAAAGAACGAAATGAGAAAAAGTATAATGAGCTTCTTAATATTCTAGTAACTATTCTGAATATATTGCATTTGAGAGTCTAGTGGGTCACACAGGCAAAGATGGTAGATAACTTAAAGCCAATGTTCTGAAGACAGGACTCTCCAGAGCTTTAGAATGTAGTTGTAGCTAGAACTGTGCATGTAAGATTCTCTAATGAATACAACCCAAAGAGAATGCAGACAGAACCAAGCACAAAAGTATTTTCAACATTCAATTTCTCAAGATGGAAAGAGATGACAATAACACTAAGAAACAAGAATCAGAAGTAGAGGAAATGAATGAAGGGTGATAAATAAAGAAAAAAGATAAAGGAATTAAAAGTAAACAAGAGTTACAGAAAAGTGGAAGAAACAGCTATTAAAAAAAAAAAAAAGCATTAGTGGCATATCTTGAACCACACATACACCAATGGTCTATGAAACAAGCAGGCTAGGAAATGACTGAAAATGAAAGCCCAATTTTAAGTTTGAATTGAAAATAAAAAGTGAAGGCATTTGCTTGAAACTATTTTGTTGTTATTGCTGCTGGGGATTTCACTGCTCCTACCAAACTTTTTCAGACACACACACACACACACACACACACACACACACACATACACACACTGCTCCTACCAAACTTTTTCAGACACATACACACACACACACAGAGCGAGAGCAAGAGCGAGAGTGAGAGAGAGAGAGAGAGAGAGAGAGAGAGAGAACATGGTATCAAAGATTCCTCTAGTGTAGAAGGCTCTGGGGTCTAATCTGAGTTCATGATCAAGCAGGCTCACTATCCAAAGAAGCTACTATATGGTTCATTCAGATGGACACTATTTAAAAATAGTTTTTCTATTTATTTATTTATTTATTTATTTATTTATTTATTTATATTTATTTATTAGATAGAGCCAGAAATAGAAAAGGAAGGGGAAGGTAGAGAGGGAGAAAAACAAGAGAGATACCTGCAGCACTGCTTCACCACTCCCAAAGCTTTCCCCCCTTCAGGTGGGTACCAGGGGTGAATATCTGGGTCTTTGTGCATTATAACATGGCCCCAACACTACTTCTTAAAAAAAAAAAAAAAGAAAAGAAAAGAAAAGGGGAGTCGGGCTGTAGCGCAGCGGGTTAAGCGCAGGTGGCGCAAAGCACAAGGACCGGCATAAGGATCCCGGTTCGAACCCTGGCTCCCCACCTGCAGGGTCATTGCTTCACAGGTGGTGAAGCAGGTCTGCAGGTGTCTATCTTTCTCTCCCCCTCTCTGTCTTCCCCTCCTCTCTCCGTTTCTCTCTGTCCTATCCAACAACGACGACAACAACAATAATAACTACAACAATAAAACAACAAGGGCAACAAAAGGGAATTTAAAAAAAGCGCAAAAGTTAACAATTCAATTAAGAATGGCAGCTACAAATCATCAGTTTTAAAATAACTAAGTCATAGATGTACATACAGTAAGTGTAGTGATTTTTTTTTTACTTTAAAAATGTAAGACTTGCACTGCACAGTGACAGATGGTAACTAGATATATTGTAGCGATTATTACACATTGTATACAAATGTTGAATCAGTATGTTGTATTTGAACTACTATAGTTTCCTATGTCAATTATGGTTTTCAAAAGACAGAAAGAGACAGTGGTAGGATGGTAAGAAACTATTTATGCTAGATAACAGAGGGGGAACACCCATTAATAAAAATTATCAGTTTAAATTCAGAGCAACACAACTTTAGGAGGGCACAGTGGGAAGGCGGTTCAATGGGAAGAATACAGGAAGTGCCTGCAGGAAGCCCAGGGTTAGATCCTAAAGCTGTCTATGTCATAAAATAGTAGCACTCTCCTCTACTCTCCTGCCTCACACTCTCTCTCCTATAAAATAAATAAATTATTAGAAATAAAGATCCAAATCACCATACTGTTTTTGCTCTATAAAACACAGGAAAGAAAACAACAGTTTAAATGAAGGGTCTTGAGTTGAAAAGGTTGAAAAGTTTAAGGATTAGATCTGGAAAATACTGAAATAGGATAGAAACATAAATGACTTATCCAGTGAATCAGTCAATGATAGTTGAGAAACACAAAGATGTTCAATTCAGTTGTAAATGTTAAACCTCATGATAAATATATAATTCTTTTTAAAAAAGCACTACTGTTTTCTTCTCATTAATAGGACCACAATTGTGCACTATAGAGTTACAGAGGTGATAGCTATAGTTTCTTCAGCAGTAACCAGGAATAAAAGGGAGATATTTTCTACTTCTGGATTTGAGGGATGCTTTTCATATGTATAAAGGATGAGTATATTCTTTGGGTCACATTTCCCAAAATGTGATTTAAATATTTTAAAATTGTTTGGGTTCTTAGTTTCTTTGATCTCACCCTTCAAAAATATTTACAAGTGAACATACACATTAATTTGAAACCTAACTCTGGGAAATCTGAGGTTTTGAGTTTCAGGGATTTTGCTACTGTGAAACTATGCACTTAAACCAATCCTAAAGTTCCAATGGCTTTATCAAAAGTTGGTCTACTTTAATAAAAAAAAGAAAGAAGTTGACAAAACAATCCTTTACTTGAGGAATGAGTTGCATGTTTTGTTTTTTTTCAAACTGATTGTTAGATGAAACAAAATATTTTGAAAAGTAACAAGAAGAAACTGAAGAGGGGGCCAAGTGGTGGTGCACCTGGTAGAGCTCACATGTTATGGTGCCCAATGACCTGGGTTTGAGCCCCCAGTCCCCAACTACAGGGGGGAAAGCTCTGTGAATGGTGAAGCAGTTTCTCCCTCTCTGGTTCCCCCTACACACTCGATTTCTGGTTGTCTCTATCCAATAAATAAAGATAGTAATATAAATTTTAATATAAATTTTAAAAGTAAAAAGAAGAAAGGCTGGTGTACTTAGCTCACATTGACAAATGTTTTTGAAAATCGATAAAGCAAATATTCAATCAAAAAATTAACATTAGTGGTCCAGGAGATGGTGCAGTGGATATAGTATTGGACTCCCAAGCATGAGGTCCTGAGTTCAATCCCTGGCAGCACATGTACCAGAGTGATGTCTGATTCTTTCTCTCTTTCTTCTTTCCCATTAAAGGAAATAATAATAACATTATACTTTCTTCCAATTATGTTTCTAGATATATAATAATGTAGAGCATAATGGATAAAAATATTTTATTTGACTACTTTGAGTTGTTTATTATATTCATGTTTCTAATAATTTTTCAGACTTTGTTCAAAAATTAAGTTTAACAGAAACTGTTAAAATAAATACTATATCCTGGAACATGATGGCAGAGAAGGACCTAGTGGGGGGTTGAATTGTTATGTGAAAAACTGACAAATGTTATGCATATACAAACTATTGTGTTTTGCTGTTGACTGTAAACCATTAATCCCCCAGTGAATAAATTAAAAAATAAATACATACACTATAAAATATATGCTTAACTATAGCATACATGTAAACTTTAATATTAAATCATATGTTATTTTTTAATTTTTTCTATTTATTTATTTTCCCTTTTATTGCCCTTGTTTTTATTGTTCTTGTAATTATTATTGTTGTTATTGATGTCATCGTTGTTAGATGATGTCAGATATCAGGTCTGCAGATGTCTATCTGCAGACCTGCTTCACCTCTGGTGAAGCAAACCCCCTGCAGGTGGGGAGCCTGAGGCTCAAACCAGGGAAGCAATTACAGTTCCAAGCAACACCATAGACTAGAATTGAGCATTGCTTTTCTCCTTCTCCCCACCCTCCTCATTCTTCTCTGATAATATTAAGAAAAAAAAAAACAAGAAGAAAATACCTATGTATTGTTTCAGGTTTTTTTTTTTTCTTTGCCTCCAGGGTTATGCCTGGGACTAGATATGAATACACTACTCAAGAGAGGAGAAAGAGAGGAACAGAGAAGATTCCTGAAGAGTTGTTTCACCATTTGTGAAATACTATGGTTCCTTAGGTATCCCATAATTACCCTGGGTCCATACTCCCACAGGGATAAAGAATAGGAAAGCTCAAGGACTGGCTTAAGGATACCAGTTTGAGCCCCCCAGCTTCCCACCTGCAAGGGAGTCACTTCACAAGCTGTGAAGCAGGTCTGTAGGTATCCATTTTTCTCTCTTCCTTTCTACCTCTCCCCCCCATTTCTCTCTGTCCTATCCAACAACGACAACATCAACAACAACAAGGGCAACAAAAAGGAATAAATAAATATTAAAATAAAAAGAGTAGGAAAGCTAGCAGGGGATGGGATGGGATACAGAGCTCTGGTGGTGGGAACTGTGTGGAGTTGTACCCCTCTTACCCTATGGTTTTTGTCAGTGTTTCCTTTTTATAAATAAAAATTATTTTTTTAAAAAAGAAAACTCCCCTATTACTTACCCCTCTTGGAGTATAGACCAAAATGTTATGGTTATATACACAGGTCCTCTCTGAGAACACTATGAAAGCTTGAATCCCAGTTCTGACACTCTTTACTGCTAAACAAGAGGCTAAATCTCTCTTTGTTCTTTACCTCTGAAAGGGGGTATTTGTCTCAGAGTCGTGAACATAACTGTGCTAATACTTACAAAGACCTTAGGAAATTGGCTTGATACAGTTTTTTTTTTAAAAGATTTTATTTATTTATGAGAAAGATAGGAGAGAGAGAAAGAACCAGACATCACTCTGGTACATGTGCTGCCGGGGATTGAACTTGGGACCTCACGCTTGAGAGTCCAGTGCTTTACCTCTGCGCCACCTCCCGGACCACTTGATACAGTTTTTAATAATGTTAGAAAACATTATTTTCTTTGATAAATCTAATCATTCTTCCTTGTAGAAAAGCAACATAATATTCAAGAATCTTGGAGTGTAAATTAAGATAACTGAAGGCTATCAATCCTGATAGCTATAATCAGTTGGTGACTGGACTTTTAGACTTTTCCTATATCTCTCTATTTATTGTAAAGGTACTACATGACCACAAATCATGTATTCTTCACTCCTTTCTCACAGTAACTACTCCAGAATATCAGCATAGCTGAATATAAATATAACAGTATAAATGACTCAAATACTGATTTTTTTCCCAAGTTTATAAATTTTCTAGTACAATATATTGGACTGAAATTTAGCCAAATGGCAATGCTTTTACCTCCAGTCTTATTTATCTGTTTAAAATATGTTTGAACTCATGAGGGAATAGCAAAATGTGACCGTTGAAAAGAAGTTAATGGAGTAAGTGCAAAGAAATGATTTAGTTACTAGAAGAAAATAAAAAATTAGTGATGTTCGTGCATTTATAGATTCAAGAATCAACTAATTTGACTGATTATTAATTAATAAAGCTTTCTCTATAGCTAAAGAAATACTGTATAATACACAGCAGATCAACAACTGGTGTTCCATGGATAGGAGGTGTAGGGATTGAGTGGAAATAGCAGTAATCTGCCATATCAGAAACAAGATTTGCCCCAGTGGAGTACATAATCACTGATACTATTGACAATTAGTACCACATGTTGTAATAAAAAACAGACCGACTTTTAGTCAATATTATTATTTTTTAAATTCCCTAGAGACAAGGAACTTCCTTATTGCTTTAACCTAGAGCAGCCAGATCCCACCTGGTCCTATTTTGTTACGTCACTGCTTGTCAGTACAGGAAGTCATTTTACTCTGGGGGAAAAATAAAAATAAAGCCTAAGTGAAAACATCATGAAGTACATTTTTTACACAGAATCCCAAGTACAATATCAAGCAAATTACAAATGCACATTCCATTTCAGAGGCTTGTATAAGGTACTGAAGTGCCATACATAATTGAAAGCACATGTATGTGTAAACTCATCTTTTTATTTCACAGGTGAGTAAATTTCTATAGTTTATTTTTTTCTTAATCTTTTCCCCATAGTTTCCATACTTTTTATAATGAGTACGTGTACACTGATATTAAGAGTAAATAAATCTTGCTTTTTTTTTTTTTTAGATAGATGTTGAGAGATAGAGAAAAGGAGTCAGAGAGGAAAGACACCACAACTGCACTCCCCAACACTGGTTCCCCTGTGGTAGTCTGGGGTTTAAACCAGGTACTTATGCATAGTAGAGTGCAAGTTTTACTGGGTGAGCTACCACTAGTTACTCCAGAAAATAAACCATTAGCACAAACTTTTGTTGAACTAGCAAGTTGTGTTTACCAATAAGTATGTCAAAGATATTTTATCAGTATTATCTACTTCAAAATTCTTGATAATGTCTCTTGAATATGCTGATATATAAAAATTAATAATGGGGGGAATACAGGTCCTTTATAATGTATATGGAACTTGGTTCAAATACTCACAGTTCATAAGTTAAACCCTACAAATCTTATAGTATACTCCCCCAAATATAAGACAATGAACCACCTGAAATGTTTCTTTTTCCACTTATGACCTATTTTCACATAGTAGGAATTCAACATATATATTTGTTTACATATTCAAATATAAATATATATATATATATATTGTGTATATTTAGTCAATTGTTTTCTGTACCAAAGTACATCCTACTGACTTAAAAGCAAATAATGAAGACACTTTAAGAAACAGTTTTAAGATGCTCAGAACACCTTCCTTAATATAGGATTTCAGGGAATCTGGCGGTAGCACAGCGGGCTTTAAGTGTACATGGCGCAAAGCGCAAGGACCAACATAAGGATCCTGGTTCCAGCCCCCGGCTCCCCATCCGCAGGGGAGTTGCTCCACAGGCAGTGAGGCAGGTCTGCAGGTGTATTTCTCTCCCCATCTCTGTCTTCCCCTCCTCTTTCCATTTCTCTCTTTCCTATCCAACAATGACGACATCAATAACAACAACAATAACTACAACAATGAAAAAAACAAGGGCAACAAATGGGCAAATTAATAAATATAATATATATATGAGTTCATCAGGTAAGGCATGCCTCTTTTCATAATAGATATAGCCAGCTTCTAGCTTGGACACCACATAGAAGGTGCCTTGGCACAGGAAGACACAGTCTATACTGTTGTTTCTCCCTTTGTCTCTATACCTAAATGAAAAATTGGCCTATACACTGTTTCACTAATCAGAGAAAGAAGAGGAAAAAGGAAGGACACCTGAAAGCAGTAATGGGTGTGGGTGTGACTTAGAAAGGAAGTGAAGGTAGGACCATAGGAAAAATGAGATATATAGATATGGATACAAAATCAACCTGTACCTGTGACTTTAGAAGAACTTTTAAAGTTTCCACCAGAGAAGAATGGGGACACAGAACTCTAGTGATGGAAACAGTGTGGCTATCCCTGTTATCTTACAATTTGGTAAATCACTATTGAGTAACTAATAAAAAATTTGAAAAGTGGCCAGGAGTGGTGAAACCATGTGCCTGAAAGGTCCTGACACAACAACAACAAAAATATACAAAATGAAGGTACAGAAATTTTCTTTTCAGGCAAGAAGTTAAAGATACAGTCTCATTTTAAGAAGATATTTTCCAGGACTAGGAGGTGGAGTACCTAGTTAAGTGAATGCATTACAATTTGCAAGGACCTGGGTTCAAGACCCTGTTCCCAACCTACAGGGGGAAAGCTTCACAAGTGGTGAAATAGGGCAGCAGTTGCCTTTCTGTCTTTCTTTCTTTCTATCTCCTCCTTCCCTATTAATTTCTCTGTCTATATCCAGTAATAAATAAATATTTTAAAAAATATTTTTAAAAAAGAAGATATTTTCCCACATTGGAGTACCACAACACTGGCACCAGGAGAATTTCCATGAGTGATAGAGCAATGCTGTGGTATCTCTCCTCCCCCCCCTTTCCTTATTTCTATTTTATTCTCTGTCTTTTGATATGAAATAAAAAGAATGGTAAAAACAACATTGGCCAGGAACAATACATTCAGTAAGTCTCATTACGACACACACACAAACTATTTTTCTCTTATATTGAACTTTAGTCAGTGACAGGCTATTTCATCTGTTGATGACATTATACCAAGATGTGTTACAACGATTTCATATTTTCCCTCTACTTTTCAAATAAACAAATGAACAAAAAATAACAATCTGCCTAAGGACAGGTTTCATCACTATTCTATACACAAACATTTCATCATTTCCCACCATCCATATGTACAAACTGGTTGGAAAGACCACAATTTACTCTAATGCCTAAATATTAAAACTAATATTGGGGGTGGTGGTGGCTATAATGTATAAGTCACTAAGTTCTGATACCCACACTTCATCTGCATGAAATGTGACACATGACAAAATTTCATCTACCTCTCTGCATCCTTTTTTCTTGATTCCAGTCTACTTGACTACCTTTACATTTTCTATTGACAGAAAAAGCCCAGTTTCTGTGAGAGAGAGCATATGTTCACACGTATCCGTAAACTACTGCAAAATATATACTTGAAAGTAGGAGTACACTAGACTTTGCAGTGAGTACCCCCCTAACACTTCCTCTCCACTATTCCAAGCTTTGGGTCCATGATTGCTCAACAATTTGTTTGGCTTCGCATGTTAACTCTCTTTTCAGTCACCAGGTTCCAGATGTCATCAGGATGCCGGCCAGGCTTCCCTAGACTGAAGACCCCACCAATGTGTCCTGGAGCTCCGCTTCCCCAGAGACCCACCCTACTAGGGAAAGAGAGAGGCAGACTGGGAGTATGGACCGACCAGTCAAGGCCCATGTTCAGCAGGGAAGCAATTACGAAAGCAATTACAGAAGCCAGACCTTCTACCTTCTGCAACCCACAATGACCCTGGGTCCATGCTCCCAGAAGGATAGAGAATGGGAAAGCTATCAGGGTAGGGGGTGGGATATGGAGATTGGGTGGTGGGAATTGTGTGGAATTGTAACCCTCCTACTCTATGGTTTTGTTAATCCTTTCTTAAATAAAAATTAAAAAAAAAAAAAAGCCAAGTATGCCACCACCACCATAGATCTATTTCTCCCAAAATGACCTGAATAGGGTGAACTCCCAGTGACACTTGACCATATGCTTATTCTTTTTTTTTTTTTTTACCAGAGCACTGTTCAGCTCTGGCCTATGGTGGGCAGGAAACTGAACCTGGGACTTTGGAGCCTCAGGCATGAGAGTCTGTTTGCATAACCATTATGCTATCTACCCTCTCCCCCCATTTGTTTATTCTTTCTTTTGCTAACCCAAGTCAGTATATGAGAATTGCTTAATAATTGTTATTGGGAGGTTCTACTTAGAATGCTACATAATAACTTATTTTCTTAGCTCCTTGGGTCAGCATCTAGTCCTTTTTCCTTTTCACACTGCACTTATCTATTTCCTTCTACTTAAATTTTATCTAAGAATTCAAAATCCCATCTCTGATTTAGGCCTCAAAGTCAAGCATGATCACCAAGTCTGGTCATTCTGTGTTTTGATTCTAATATGAAGAACAAAGCAGTGGTGAACCCAGAAGAATGTACATGTTATCATATGCAAGAACCAAGGTTCAAGCTCTCAATCTCCACCTGCAAAGGGGAAGCTTCATGGGCGGTGATACAATACTATAAGTACAAACGTCTTTCTTTCTCTCTTACTCTTTACCTCCCCCTCCACCTCAACTTCTCTCTGTCCTATCTCTGTCCTTTCTTTATAAAAGAAAGGTCTTTTTTTCCAGCCATGACATCATCTCCCCAGACAATAACTAGGATCCACCTGCATATCAGATTTCAGGCTCAGGGAAAAAATTAACAACAACAAACTAGTATAGCCACAGGCCCTTTGGAATATAGTTAAAATATGCCTACTAGCTATCTACAAAATGGAGTACCCTGCAACTCTTCATCTGCATTATTCCAGCCTTTAGGTTCATGATTGGTCAACAATTTGTTTGGCTTTGTATATTAACTCTCTTTTCAGCCACCAGGTTCCAGACACTAGCAGCATGCTGACTAGACTTCCCTGGACAGACAACCTCAACAATGTGTCCTGGAGCTTTGCTTCCCCATATTCCCACTCCACTAGGGAAAGAGAGAGACAGGCTGGGAAAAGACCTGTCAATGCCCATGTTCAGTGGGGAAGCAATTACAGAAGCCAGACCTTCCACCTTCTGCATCCCACAATGACCTTAGGTCCATACTCCCAGAGGGTTAAAGAGTAGGAGGGTTATCAGGCGAGGGGATGGGATGCAGAACTCTGGTGGTGGGAATTGTATGGAGTTTTACCCCTCTTAGCCTATGGTTTTGTCAATATTTCCTTTTTATAATAAATAAATAAATAAATTTGAAGAAGTTAACCCTAAGACAGAAAAAAAAAAGATAAGAAAGGGAAAAATAAATAGCTACCAGGAGCAGTCAAATCTGCATGCAGGCGCCAGCATTAATCCTTGTGGCAATTTAAAGGAAAAAAAAAGGTTCTATTGTGAATTCCGCTCTTTATTTATACATGTCTTTAGGAATTGTTGGCTAAAGTTATTGGTCGACCATTGGCAGACTATAATTACTTAAAGACATTTGTGCCTGCTTACTATTTCCAAATCTCTAAAGTTAACTTCAAATGCCAATACCATAATTCTGATTGTTCAGGCCAAAAACTGTAATCTCAATTTTCAATTTATTTCACATTATATTTTATTGCTTTCCATATATAAACAAATCTAGTTATCATTACTACCATCATAACAATCTGAGACACCATTATCTCATACTTCAATTATTTTTACAGCCTAAGATAAATATACCAGTATCTACAGTCAGTTCAATAGCTCATCCAGGTGTATCCTTAAAATTGAACAAGCCACTTCTTTTGTTCAAATTATCCAGTAGGTTCCCATTTACAGAGCATAAATCAAAGTCAATGTATGCCCCAAGACTGCCTTTTTATGTATCTGAATTCATATTCTACTCCTCTCCTTTTTGCTCCCTTGAATTAGCAAATATTGTTTCTAAAAATAAAGAGCCATGTTTCTGCCCTAAAGCTTACTTTGGTTAGTTTGCTCTGCTCCTGATAGGTTCATGGCTCATTTCTCTTTCCTTTCATTTGGATTTCAGTGTCACTTTGTTGATGATGTGAATACCATATTAAAACCTGTAAATTACTTTCCCAATACTCTTCACTCTCCCAACCCAACCATCTTTTTGTGCTACTTTTTATTCCATTCTTAATTCATTGAATTTGTTTTATTTTTAAACATTGTATTTGATCATTTATTTATAAGAGAAGTGGGGGGTGGGGAAAGAACCAGATCACCATTCTTTTTTTTTTTAATATTTATTTATTTTCCCTTTTGAAGCCCTTGTTGTGGTTATTGATGTCGTCGTTGTTGGACAGGACAGAGAGAAATGGAGTGAGGAGGGGAACACAGAGAAGGAGAGGGAAAGATAGACACCTGCAGACCTGCTTCACCGCCTGTGAAGCGATTCCCCTGCAATCCTTAAGCCGGCTCGAACTGCAATCCTTAAGCCGGTCCTTGTGCTTTGTGCCACGTACGCTTAACCCGCTGCGCCACCACCCAACTCCCCAGAGCACCATTCTTATGTATGTGCTGACAGCGACTGAACTCAGACCTCATCCTTGACAGTCCAACATTGTATCCACTGTAATATATCCTGGACCATTACATTTATTTTTTTTACTTTGATTTTGCTTCCCCATTCATATATAAACCTCACTTTAGGACAAGGATTCTGTAGTATTTTATTCTTTCAACTATTCTCAGAATCTTCAATAGTAACTGAGAGACAGAAAAGCACTATATAAGGGGTCAGGTGGTGGCGCAGTGGGTTAAGCGCATGTGGCGCAAAGCGCAGGGACCGATATAAGGATCCCGGTTCGAGCCCCAGGCTCCCCACCTGCAGGGGAGTCACTTCACAGTCAGTGAAGCAGGTCTGCAGGTGTCTTTATTTCTCTCCTCCTGTCTTCCCCTCCTCTCTCCATTTCTCTGTCCTGTCCAACAACGAACAATGGCAATAATAATAATCACAAGGAGGCTACAACAAGGGGAAAAAAATGGCCTCCAGGAGCGGTGGATTCATGGCGCAGGCACGGAGCCCAGCAATAACCCTGGAGGAAAAAGAGAAGAAAAGAAAAGAAAAGAAAAGAAAAGAAAAGAAAAGAAAAGAAAAGAAAAGAAAAGAAAAAAGAAAAGAACTGCATAAATATTAACTAGATGAATAAATGGACTGCCAAACTTTTCACCAGCAAGGATGGTCAAAGGAAAATTGGACAATTTTATATTCTTCCTCTTTTCTCCTTACTTTAAAATTTCCCTATATTTGAATTGAAATAACCCTTTTCTTCTCAGTGTCTGCTGACATAATCAGAATCCCAGGTACTATATATCCAATACATATCACAAACTTTGTTAGTTCCAGGTATGTTGCAGCTGATTTCCAAAAGCAATCCTATAAACACCTTGAACCTGAACCCTTTAGAAGCCAGTGCTTCCATATTTCCATTAACTGGTCTCAATTCTACATCCTCACAATCAAATCTTCTTGAGCCTTCGTTTCATAATATGCAGTCATTACTACTTTTCAATTATGATCACTTTGGTTTCATTTTGCTCCATTATGACTATCAAAAGTAATATCTATCACAAGAAAGTATATTTTTTCATCTATAAAATATGGATGGCAAAGTACATATTTCACAAGGTGGCTCTGAAGGTCAATTTAAAGTAATGCATGTAAAATGCTTAGCAAAGTGCATGACACAGAAATGTTCAATAAATACTCCCTACTACAATTACTGGATTATATGATGTAAATCCATTATTCAAAACCAGATGTTAGTTTCAATCCCAATGATAAAAGTCTACCATTTATTTTTAAAGATTAGCTTAAGAGTGGTTCCTTAAAAGACACCAGTAATTGACTTAAAAGCATATGGCATATGATGAATCCCTTACAAGTAAAGAGTAATAGGCAGACTCCTTGAAATTCAAAATGTCATCCTCACAAAAGGGCCTCAGAGCAACTCTCCACTATTTTTATATGTTAAGACATACCCGAGATCCTAAGCTTATCGCAATGAGCTGGGTGCCGCAATTTATTTATTTATTTGTATTTATTTATTCCCCTTTTTTACCCTTGTTGTTATAATGTTGTCGCCGTTGTTGGATAGGACAGAGAGAAATGGAGAGAGGAGAGGAAGACAGAGAGGGGGAGAGAAAGATAGACACCTGCAGACCTGCTTCACCACTTGTGAAGCGACTCCCCTGCAGGTGGGTAGCCAGGATCTCGAACTGGGATCCTTATGCTGGTCCTTGCACTTTGTGCCATCTGCGTTTAACTCGCTACGCTACTGCCAGACTCCGGTGCAATTTATTTTTAACATTTTACAGGAATAATAAGAGTCAATCAATCTTCTCTTCCTCTACATTCCTTTGAGTTTCTAGAGATACAATTGTTCCTGTTATTTGAAGTTATTTTTATTTTTATTTAAATTTAATTTTATTTTTTGACTTTGATATGACAGAAAAATTGAGAGGAATGGGGGATAGAAAAACAGAGAGACACCTGCAGCACTACTTCACCACCCATGAAACTACAGGTACACCATCACCCAGCCCCTTAATTAATTTTTTTAATGTAATATCTCTTTGCACATTATAAACATAAATGCAAACATCTGAACTATGTTCATAATATGGATTATTTCCAAATACAGTTATTCCAAATCAACATTTTCTTATTTGGAATCTTGTAAGCAATAGCAGGGAGGAAACAGATTTGACCTGTAATGAATACCAAGTACAGATTATTAAGAATAGCTAATAGACCTAGACCTACCTGGCATTCCTAATGACAGTGCTTTTATGCATGTGTGGCACCAAGAACCTGCACATGGTGATTTTCACAATTTGTGGGGCAACTTTATTTATTCAATTATTTCTTACCAGAGCACTACTCAGTTCTGGTTTATGGTGGCGCAGGGGACTGAACCTAGGACTTTGGAGCCTCAGGCACAAAAGTCTCTTTGCATAACCATTATTCTATTTACCCTAAACCCACAACTTTATTTTTATTTCAGAAAGAGAGATAAAGAAGAGGAGAGACACCACAACAATGGAGTTATTGCACATTCTTGTGGTGCCAGGGTTCCAAAGGTCCTGTGCAAGGCCAGGCAGATGCTTCTACCTTATGAACTATATTATGGATCTTTAGTGACAATGGCTTGCTGGATACTGAACTTGGTCAGACATGAACCTTACTTTAAAGTAACAAATGTGGTAAATTCAAGAGATGGTGAAATATAGACTGATGAAATTTTTGGAAAACTTAAGGTCTGGAATACTATAGTTGTAGGAGGAGGGGTAGAGAAGAAAAGAACATGAGAAAGAGTCTAAAAACTATATACCAGGGGTTGGTCAGTAGCGAAGCTCGTTAAATGTGCATGGTGCGAAGTGCAAGGACCAGCATAAGGATACTGATTCCAGCCCCTGGCACCCACCTGCAGGGGAGTCACCTCACAAATGGTGAAGCAGGTCTGTAGGTGTTTATCTTTCTCTCTCCCTTTCTGTCTTCCATTCCTCTCTCAATTTCTCTCTGTCCTATTGAACAACAAAACAGCAATAACAACAATAAAAACCGTAACAATGATAAAACAACAAGGGCAACAAAAGTGAAAAAAAAATTACATACTGAATATTGAATATATGGTGCCATGTTGTATATACAAGCTGTTTTAATCCATTCTCACAAAAATTCTATATAGTATTTACCTTTGCATTTCAAAACAGGATCAGTAAAGTTCAGAAAGCTTGTAGGGTAATGACTGCAGGATACCGACTGAACTGGGATTCAAGCTATCTTTTCATACTAGTCTAGGAAGACATTTTTTTTTAAGTGTTATTTGAATTTGGACAATAGCAAAAGAAGATGCAATTTTTTGCTCATAAAAAGTTACCAAGTCAACCAAGAAAGTAAAAAGCTCGCCTGACATAAAGTTAAAGAGTCCTAGAACTTTTGTCCTTTCTTCTCTCCCTTAAGGAGCTGTATTAATATTATACACTTACTATCCCCTAGATTACTGGTAGTAGTGAAGAAAAGGAATAGATAAATGGAATGTGTTTTTTCTCTGTATAGCACCTGGAGTTTGGAGTAGGGAGACAATTCCCTCACAAACACAATAAGTATCTTGATGATGTCAGTGTAATTTTAATAACACTCTTGCCCACATATATTGACCTATAATGCAGCTTTTTCTGAGAAGAGTTGTTTGAATTAATGTCACAGGAGAGTAACGCCATTGAATCTAACTAGTCAAAAGATATTTCCTAGAAGAAGCTAATTTTTATTTCAATTCAAAGATGTGAGCACTCACAATGAGAGCTGCAATAAGGAGGGGGAGGGAGAAAAGCAAACTCTTAATAAAACAGAGACTATAACAAGGGAGGTAACCCTTCCTTGTCTGATAAAGACACTTATAAATACATAAAAATCAACTAGCTATGTAGGATATAACTTCAAAGTGTATCACATGGAAATGACACAAGAGAAATTGTCCATATAATGAATTAATTCAGTCAAGAATAAGGCTTACTGAAATGATCAAGAGTGGCTGTAAGCACAATCAGAGGTCAGAACAGAAACATTAGACTTAAAAACAAAACACATGAAAAGACTTTGCTTTATATTCACCAAATAACTGCAGATACCTGTAGTACAATGGCTTGACTGATGACATACACAGTGGCAGATCCCTCATGCAGTACTACTTCTATAGTACCAGTCAAATCAAAGGACAAGTCCCCATCATCTGTTCACCTTTCCACTTTCAGCCAGGAGGCCAACAAATAGTTAATGTTTGTCTGTATTACTAACAACTCCCAAGGCCATTAACAGACACACCCAGGTACAGTGAGTCAGGGAGGAACCAAGACCTGAACTCAGGAAAGGGAGTATACAACACCTCAGGAATTACTCTGCCCTAATTCTCACTAGACTTTTGCTTACGTATCTTCTTAACTCCACATTTCATAAGAGTAAGATTTCTATTTTACAGAAGAGCTTGTCTAGAGTCAGGTAACAGATGCAAATAGCATTTATATATTCAACACTACTAGAAGTCATAATCTTATAACTTCACAACTTGGGGGTATCTGTCACTGAGTGGCTAGAATAAACAATTATTTTAATGAAAGATGACTTTTAAAAATAATTAGAGAGGATACTTTCATAAGAAGTGTTCATGGTAATTAAGAATAATGTATATGTCATCTTGGGAACATTTCTTAAGAGACATATAATTGCATGGGAAAAGTCTTGCTAGATGCTATCAGACTTTTATATTAAGCACAATGTGACAAATAGAAATAGATTAGGAAAAAAATTCCAGTAAATAAAACCAGTGGTCCTTTTAGGAAACAATTAAATGTTATCTATAATTTAATTTTCCAAATGAAAAATTCTTAAAAAAAAAAACCTGCAGGGGGAAAGCTTCATAAGTGGTGAAGCAGTGCTGCAGGTCTCTATCTCTCTCCCTCTCTTATCTCTGCATTCCCTCTCAATTTCTGTTTCTATCCAACAATAAAGTTTAAAAAAAAAAACTTTTAAAACAATATCTAAGGGACAGCTTATAAAATAAAATGAATAGATAAAAAATGAATTTATGGTAGAAAGATTATAATCTAATCTTGAAAAAACAATGATTTTATATATATATATATATATAATGACTATTACATCACATAAGGTAGAAGCAACAACTCAACAATCAAATTCAAAAGCAAATTCAAAAAATTCAAAATCAAAACATTGTCAGGGGAGACATGAAATGACATATTTTTTTTTTCCTTTTCTCAAGGATTGGATGGTCAAGTTGGTGGTTATGATGATCAGACTTCAAACATTTGGACCTCTATAAGAAAATCCTGTTGGATTATTTTCATTATTTTAAGACTTTTCCATAATGTGGCATTTATTTTCACAAGCACTTGATCTCAACTGCAAACAGAACAGTAAAAATGGATTTAAATTATTTTCTGAGCTCACATCCTGAGTTCTGTATCTCACGTTTCCAGCACTATTTATTCAGCTATATATGTTCAAAAATTTCTTTGCTGACTACCAGACATATTTTTCCTGAGAAATTAGGGGTGAGAAATATTTTTCTGGGGGTATGGAACAACCTGCCACTGTCCATGTCCAGTGGAGCAACAACTACAGAAGCCAAACCTTCCACCTTCTGCACCCCATGAAGAATTTTGGTCCACACCCCCAGAGGGATAAAGAATAGGGAACTTTCCAAAGAAGGGGATGGGATACAGAATTCTGGTGGTGGGAATCATATGGAATTATACCCCTCTTATCCTACAGTCTTGTCAATCATTATTAAATCACTAACAAAAATTTTTGTTCTATCCATCTAAATATGTATTATTTAAGTGCTATGAAAAAATAATTTTCTTTATAATACTATGGTAATTGATTGAGAGTTAGCAGTACAGGTAAATTACCATTTTTTGGATATTTGTTTAGAGAATTTATCCTCTGAAAATGATTCAAAACAAAGTTTATCTTAAAATCTAATAAACTTCCATTGATTCTTAAGAACTGTAAGAACTTCACTTTCCTGGTGAGTATATGATAGTCATAAAACACTCATCTTTATAAAATTAACTATTAACTAAAAATTAACTATTAGCTATTGGGGCAGCTTGGACTATTACTACTCATGACCACAGAATGTGAGCTCAGATCTACAGGGATGCAAAGGTCACATAGGCTCCTAAGCTGAATATAGAGAGGCCCCAGACCAAATCAAATTGATGGGGTTTACAGTCAACAATATTTGTACCCCTTTCCCATATTAGGGAGCTACTCTCTTCCCTGATCCAGATTTCTGTTCCTTTTCCAGCCATGACATCATCTCCCCAGACAATAACTCGGATCCACCTGTATATCATATTTCAGGCTCAGGGAAAAACAACAACAAAAAAATACAAACAAACAAACAAAAAACTAGTATAGCCACAGGCCCTTTAGAATATAAAATATGCCTACTAGCTATCTACAAAATGGAGTGCCCCTAACTCTTCATCTGCACTATTCCAGCATTTAGGTTCATGATTGATCAACAATTTGTTTGGCTTTGTATGTTACTCTCTTTTCAGCCACCAGGTTCCAGATGCTAGCAGGATGCCAACCAGACTTCCCAGGACAGACAACCCCAACGATGTGTCCTGGAGCTGAGCTTCCCCAGAGCCCCACCCTACTAGGGAGAGAGAGAGGCTGGGAGTATGGATTGACCTGTCAAAGCCCATGTTTAGTGGGGAAGCAATTACAGATGCCAGACCTTCCACCTTCTGCATCCCACAATGACCTTGGGTTCATGCACCCAGAGGGTTAAAGAGTAAGAGGGCTATCAGGGAAGGAGATGGGATATGAAGTTCTGGTGGTGGGAATTGTGTGGAGTTTTACTCCTCTTATCCTATGGTTTTGTCAATGTTTCCTTTTTATAAATAAATTGATTAATTAACTATTCCACCAAAGTTATTTTTCACAATAATATTTGTTCTATGGCTTGGGAAACAGGTTTGTTGGCTGAGCATGGACTTGCACACCTGAGGCTCTGCGTTCTAGCCCTGATAAAACATATACCAGAGCAGTGCACTGGATTTTTTCTTTCTCTCATATAAAAGAAATGAAGAAAAAAAAATCTTAAAAAAATAAGTTTGCGGGAGTCGGGATGTAGCGCAGCGGGTTAAGTGCAGGTGACGCAAAGCACAAGGACCCCGGCTCCCCACCTGCAGGGCAGTTGCTTCACAAGCGGTGAAGCAGGTCTGCAGGTGTCTAGCTTTCTCTCCTCCTCTCTGTCTTCCCCTCCTTTCTCCATTTCTCTCTGTTCTATCCAACAACAACAACAACAATAATAACTACAACAATAAAACAACAAGGGCAACAAAAGGGAATAAATAAATAAAATAAATATTTTTAAAAAACATTAAAAAATAAATAAGCTTGCTTTTCTTTTAATTTTTATAGGAACTCATCCAGTTTTAAACTAATCAGTCTAGAGAGATTTTAAGATCGGTAGTTTTGTGAACTACCTGACCCTTACATATCTTTAAACAGACAAGAGACATATGAAGAAATTCTTAAAATACATGGGAAATATACTTTCAATGTACATGAACCTATCTGGCTTCTATGTTCATTGCACCAGGTTAGAAACTAACAGAAATCCAGTGTTTTAGGGAAAAGTTTTTCTGTACTTATTTATATTAATTGCAATATGTTCAATTTAGACTGTTGAAACAATTCTCTCTTTTTAAAATATAGCTTGAATATGTAGACAAATCTAAAAGTTTTGTTCTTCATTTTACAGCACTTAGATATTGTAAAAGGGGAGCAAAGCATTACATTATAGTTTTTGCAGTATGAAGTTCTTTGGCTTGTTAATGCAAATAGGAATTCTTAGCAGAGAAGAAGAGGCAGAGGATATTACTTGTAGTGGCTCACTAAATCAATAGCTGCCACATTACAAAGAAAAATACATCAAACAGTGATGACTAATGACAGCTTCAGTAAGTGCTAGTCTATGAACTTATGATATCTCCTAAATTTAATTTTTACATCACAGAAATACAATGTTTCAGAGAAACCTACTGGGATATAGGCTGATGAGTTCATAACTACTAATTTTGCCACAATAATAATTATTTTCACTAATATAAATTTTCACTTAACACTGAGGTTCATAACCATATTATCCCCCCCAAAAAGAGAAATTAGTAAAAAGCAGTATTTGATATGTTATTTTACATTTACAAAGATTTATTTTCATATCTTTGTTATGTTATAAGATACAATTTTGTAAAGTGTTTACAGATCATAGACTAGTTTTAAAAATATGGTGTAGTTCAAAACATTGAAATGAACTGAATTCATTCAACAAAATTTTAGGAATCCACCATATGTTTGATTGTATGACTAATATTTAACCATTGGAATTGATTAACATTTCCTCTCATATAATATTGCTAACAGAGTAAACATGGCTAAATAATAAGTTTATTAAAGTTCCAAAGGTTTTATGGGAAAAAATTATCTTACTTTTGCAAAGCCTACATTTGACTCTGAACATTGTGCCTCCTTAAGATGATTGCAAGGCTTTTAGTTGCCTCTAGTGCAAACTGCTATGTCACTATATATTTCAAGGGGCTTTTCTATCTGTACTTCACAAAAGCAAGCTTTTTCAAGCATTCCTGTGTCTTATTGATAGGGAAGAAAGCAATACCACGCATGTGTGCACCCTATGATCTCTTTAGAACTAAATTTGTGTATTATATAATATTTATAACCAATAAATAGGCAAAACAGAAACTTTATAGTTAACAAATCTTAATTTTTACCCAAACATTTTTTTATACTCTAGATTAAACTCAATAAATAGCATGAATAGTTTCTAAAGTAACTATCATGATACTAAGTACAAAGAGAATTCTCCATGATTTCTATTAGATTGATTAAGAAAATAAAATCAGAATTTTAGCTGAGCAAAAAAATAAAATTTCTCAGATAAACCAACATAAATATTTAATAAAGACAATCACGGCCTTAATTCTAAGCATTTGAAAACTTCATTGTAGATTTTATAGTCTCATTTTTAGAAAGAATCTAATATTGGGCTGTGGAGATAGCATAATGGTTCTGCAAAAGATTTTCCTGCCTGAGCTTCTGAGCTACTAGGTTCAGTATCTGGTACCACCATCAGCCAGAGAGCTGTGCAATAGTGCTCTGGTTTCTCTTTCGAGAGCTGTGCAGTAGTGCTCTGGTTTCTCTCTCTCTCTCTCTCTCTCTCTCTCTCTCATAATAGAATATATATATGAAATAACATAGTTCTATTTCCAGGTATATGCAAAGTATGGGTACTAAACCTTTCTATTTACCCAAATGTATATTTCCTCAAAGTAAAAACACAGTTCATACACATGCCCTTTTGAAAATCTACAAATATATCCATCTAAAGATATATGTATATATCTATTTATGTATCTATATCTGGTATACTACTTTTGTCCTTTTTATTACATGTTAGCTTTCATTAAAAATAGAAATATTACCTTTCTTGCTTCTTTTATCATTTTCCGAATGGTCTCCTTTATTGTAAGTAAGTGTGCTCTCGGTGGATGAAAGAGGAGGACTATATGTGTAACACCTAAGAGTCCAGGCATTACATATGGCCAACCTAAGTCAAGATTTGGAGCTTCCACATCAGACTCAACTGGCCAGTATGTCCCTGAAGATGAAGCATCGTCACAGGAATTATCAGTACCATGAGTTGTATTCTGTACAACTTTCTGGGCATTTTTCAGAATATAATTAATTTCTTCTTCAGCTAGAAAGTCTGAAACTCGTTCCTTGGCAAGAAATTCTTGGTATGCTTCTAACCCTTGGTCAATCAGCATGTCCATGGCTACTCGATACCATTCCTTGTAGTGTGGTTCAACATAATTGTCTGATCTGCCCTCATCACTCAATGAAGATAACTTCGATGAGGTCGCCATGCTTGCAAGTGGTGGTTATAGTATTTTCAAATGTCCATTCAGGCAGAGATGAGACTATCTGGGTGTTTAAAAAAAAGGAAATCAGATTAGAGTTCCATAATCAAATATATTATGATCTATGTCAACTATTAGCTTTACATTTACTCATTTCCATTGTCTCAATATGACATACATTTCCTACCTGATATGGCATTAATAGCACTATCACAAAGGAGTCAAACAGATTTCTTTTCATATACTATTGGGTTTCTTCTTCTGAAGCATCTCTACTTTTAGTTCTTTACGTAAGTTTTTTTTTTTTCACTTTTGCTAGCATTCTACAAACCATCCTTCTTAACCTTATCTGGGAGTACATATTATGCTATCAGTTTCTATAAGCCTTTTTCTTTTTTAAAGAGATTTTTAAAATAAAAACCTGTATCTCACACAAAAGTCAATAATACACACAAGTACAGAACAGATGTGAGCTTGGTATGGTAGAGCACTGTAAAATAAATAAACAACTATTTTTTATAAATTTATTTATTTATTTTGTTGCCCTTGTTTTATTGTTGTAGTTATTATTGATGTCAATGTTGTTAGATAGGACAGAGAAAAATGGAGAGAGGAGAGGAAGACAGAGAGAGGGAGAGAAAGATAGACACCTGCAGACCTGCTTCACTGCTTGTGAAGCGACTCCCCTGCAGGTGGGGAGCTTGGGGTTCCAACCGGGATCCTTAAGCCAGTCCTTGTGATTTGCACCACCTGCGCTTACCCGCCGTGCTACCGCCCAACTCCCGTAATAAAATTTTTATCTGCTGTAAATCAGGTTCTTTTTACAAGGAAGAAGAGACAAAGTTAAGTAGACAAGAGATAGAATTGCATATAGAAGAAGGACATCAAAAACTTCTGTATTTCAGTACAAGACTAGTTTTTAAATAATTACTCTGATAGTAACAGGGGCACGAAATATAGACTTCCAGTATTCAAACAACTAGTGGAAAAGTGACAAGAATAAAAAAGATAGTTTCTAAAACAATGCCTGAGGCTTGACGGTTTGATAGTGTGTTAGTGGTAAGATTTTTTTTGGACTTCATAGTTATTGCTGGGGCTTAGTGTCCACTAAAATCCACTGCTCCGGGTGACCATTTTTTTTCTATTTTATTTGACAGGACAGAGAGAAATAGAGAGAGGAGGGGGAGACAGAGAGGGAGAGTGAAAGATAGACACCTGCACACCTGTTCCAACTCTTAACGAAGTGAAGGTGGGGAGTTGAAGGCTTGAACCCAGATCCTTGAGTGGGTCCTTGTGCTAGCACTATGTGTGCTTATCTGGGTGTGCTAACACCCAACCTCCATTTGTAGTGAAATTTAACACATAAAGATATTTACTTTAGCAACCAAAATCTGTCTACCCAAGCTCGCATCCTATCCCTACAAAAACATAAAATGTTATCTGTTGATACATTTACTGTGAAAAACAGCAGAGTCCTTATCTTTTTTTTTTTTTTATTATTATCTTTATGTATTGGATAGAGACAGCCAGAAATCAAGGGAGGGGTGATACAGAGGGAGAGAGACAGAGAGACATCTGCAGTCCTGCTTCACCTTCTTAAAGCTTTCCCCCTGCAGGTGGGCACCAGGGGCTCAAACCCGAGTCCTTGCGCATTGTAATACATGTGCTCAACCAAGTGTGCCACTGCCTGGCCACGAGTCTTTATCTTAATCAAATAATGAACTTCCCATTCTTTGAAAGTCATAACTTCCATTGTGTGGATTCAAGCAAGGCATAACTCGATACTGTACTACAAACTGGTATGACCAAAATCACTTAGCTAATCTGACCAAAATCTACTTAACAAGACTTAGCAGTATTTAGCATGGTATATATCTCAAGTTACCACATTCAGTAATCAGGTTCAAGCTTCAGTCCTTACCTGTAAGAGGGAAGTTTCAGGAGTACTAGAGCAATGTCGCTCTGTCCTCTCACTTCCTCTCTCTCTCTCTGCCTCTCACTCTCTATCAAAAATATGGCATAAATCTTGGTAAGGTCTTGTATGGTATAGTAAATCCTAGCCATGGGATTTATTTTTAATATTTATTTTTTAATTAACTTTATTTATTTATTGGATAGAAACAATGAGAAATCGAGAGGGAAAGAGGTGACAGAGAGCAAGAAAGAGAAGGACCTGCAACACTGCTTCACCACTCGCAAAACTTTCCCCCTGCAGACAGGGGTCAGGGTATTGAACCTGCGCCCTTGTGCACTGTAACGTGCACTCAACTAGGTGTGCTACCAGCTGGCCGCCTAACCATGGGATTTTCAAAGTAAACCAAATTCCCAAATAAATTGCTTATAACTATTTATTGCCTTCTTATACTCTTTCTCTCCTTTATAAAACCCATATTTCTCTCAGTCCTGGATCCTCTGAGGCATGGCTTATTTTCCTTCATGCTTCTCTTGATCCAAACCAATTGATATGGCATCTGCTGATCTCAACCAAATCAATGCAGTGCCACCTTGATATGTTTTACTTTGGACTGTGTCCAGAGACCCCAGGCATGGGATGTCAACCTTCCAGCTCTATTACCCTGCCACCAAGTTGCAGCTGCCACCATGACACAACCTGACCACCTCACCAATATGTCCTGTAACCCCACCTCTCCAGAGCCCTACCCCACTAGGGAAAGACAGGCTGGGAATATGGATCGACCTGCCATTGCCCATGTTCAGCAGAGAAGTAATTACAGAAGCCAGACTTTCCACCTTCTGCACCCCTTAATAACCCTGGGTCCATACTCCCAAAGGAAGAAAGAATAAGAAAACTTCCAATAGAGGGGATAGATGTTGAACTCTGGTGGTGGAAATTTTGTAGAATTGTACCTCTTCTTATCCTACAGTCTTGTCAATCATTATTAAATCAATTTTTAAAAATGACCACTGGAAATAACACATCCATGTAGATACTGAGCATCATCAATAACCTTGGTAACACAAAAATGCACAAATGAAAGTGAAAACAAACAAAACCATAAAAAAAATATCTTAGCACTGCTCTGATTTTCCTCATGGAGAAGGGACAGGGGTAGGGTTGGTAGTGGAAAGAGGAATCAGAAAAGATCCAACTTGAACTATGACAGAGCTAAACCTGAAGGAAGATAAAAAAGATGTTAATATTTTAGACAATTCTATGCTGATCCTGAAGCTTAAATTTTGAATAGGAGAAATATACATCCTCTGACACCTATTATCAGTTCTGGTATAAAATTAAAAGTATAATCTTTTCTTTCTCTTAAAAAACTCTCAGCTTGAGTCATAACTTAATCTAAAAATGTTCCCTGGACTATAATCTTGGGCTTTGATGTAGTTATCTGAATTCTGCATGAAAAAAAATTAAGACAAAAAAACCAATCACAACAAACAGAATATCAGTAACCCTGCTCAGAATGGCATGATGTGGTAGAGTTTTGCAGAAACTTATTCTCACTTCCAAAACTACAAAAAAAAAAAAAAAAAAAAAACAACCATGAAGCTTGTCTGAGGATGTATGCTTTATCACAGGGAGAAATGAAATTTGTTCCTTTTAATATCTAAATAAAATGAATTTGATCTACTGACTTATATTGGTGATATAATTCTTAAACTATCAAATTCCTCATTTTGGAAAGTTAAGTATTTTTCCTAATGTCACCTTATTCAAATTCAATGCTTCTATGTCAATGTTTTGTACTCTTTTTTTTTTAAATTTTCCCTTTTGTTGCCCTTGTTGTTTTGCATTGTTGTTGTAGTTATTATTGTTATTGATGTTGTTGCTGTAAGATAGGACAGAGAGAAATGGAGAAAGGAGGGGAAGACAAAGAGGGGGAGAGAAAGACATCTACAGACCTGTTTCATCGCCTGTGGAGCGACTCCCCTGCAGATGGGGAACCGGGGGCTCTAACCAGGATCCTTAGGCCTGTCCTTGCACTTTGTGACACATGTGCTTAACTCGCTGTGCTACCACCAACTCCCTATGTCAATGTTTTATAGTAATTTGTGGAGGAGAATATATTACAGACACATAATATATAGAAGGCAGGGGTATTGATAAACATTTTTTTTTACTGATGAACATTTCTAGATATGTAAGGCAGCATTACTAAAAAATATATGTTTTAAAATGTCAAACATGTCAAGGTTGAGAAATCCTCACCAAAGTGCTCATTTTATATGCATAATATTACACAGTTAATAATTTTTAACATTAAACTTTTCTGTTTTTCAAATATAGTATAGATGATAGATTGACAGACAAACAGGCAGGCACGCAGGCAGCAGGCAGACAGATAATTGAGTTAGAGTGTACTGCTAAACTCTGGGTTATGGTGGTGCTGGAGATTGAACCTGTGACTTCAGAGCCTCAGGCATGAAAGCCATTTTGCATAATCACTATGCTATCGCCCAAGACCAACCTTAAACTTTTCTTTAGCACATAATATTCATTTTTTAAATTTTTAATATTTATTTATTTTCCCTTTTGTTGCCCTTGTTTTATTTTTGTTTTTGATGTCATCTTTGTTGGATAGGACAGAATGAATGGAGAGAGGAGGGGAACACATAGAGGAGGACAGAAAGATACCTGAGACCTGCTTTACCAGTTGTGAAGAGGCTCCCCTGCAGGTGGGGAGTCCTGGGCTCAAACCGGGATCCTTACTCCAATCCTTGTGCTTTATGCCACCTGCACTTAACCCGCTGCACTACCGCCTGACTCCTCATAATATTCATTTTAAGGAAGAGTTTCATAGTCCAGGAGGTCATGAAGTGGTTTGAGTACTCAACTCGAAAGCATGAGGTTCCAAATTCAATCCCCACATCTCATATACGAGAGTTATCTGCTCTTTCTACTGTTAATAAATACATTACTTAAAAAAAATGACAATGAGTGGGAGATAGTTCACCTGGTAAACTGTACACATTCTCATGTGTAAGGGCCTGGGTCTACATGGGAATACCTACATAGGGAAAGCCTCATGAATGGTCAAGAGGTTCTGTAATGACTATACATCTTTCTGGCTCTCACTGTCTTGCTAAAAATTGTACACTAAGATGGGTAGAATCATGCAGACATGAATCTCCAGCAAAAACTATGACAGCAAAAATACATAAAGTTTATAATAGCTTGATAGTGTCACTTCATTTGATTATAGTTACCTAAGATTTAGTGAGATGTCATTTTCATTTGATAATTATAGCCCATGAAAGAACAAGTATTCAGTGTTCACATGAAAAATACATGTATTATTTGCAGTTGTTGAAAATGCTAGGTTGCAGGGCCAGATGGTAGCATCACACCCAGTCCATACATTACCATTTATGAGGACACAGATTCAAGCCCTTCACTTGTAGGAGGGAAGTTTCCGAGATATATATCTGTGTTGCAGGTCTATCTTTCTCTCTCTCACTTTCTACCCATTCCTTCTCTTCCTTCCCTATTAATTTCTCTATTTATGAAAACACACACATACATACACCCCACTTTGAACTTGACATGCAACTACTGAACCCTAGTGTTGAGGCTGGTGGCAATTCAAAAAAGAAAAAAGGAAAGAAATGCTGATTTTTATGTGTTCATAAAAATCCAAACTTTTCTGAAAAAAACAGATATTAAATGTATTTGCATTTATAAATTTAACCTTTGAAATACTATAACATGGAGTATCAAATGCCTATTGCTAAGATTTAATAAAAATGTATATAAGATGTATAAAAATGTATAAAATGTATTAAAATGTATATATTTTTATTTAAGAAAGGATAAATTACAGGGGAGATTGCTAACACAGTCCCTCACTACCACAAATTACGCAGTTGAGTTTCCCACATTTGGGGAAATTGCAGGGGTCAGCACATCCAGAGTGCAATGGATAAGCTTCGCCCTGGGAAAATCACCTTCATAATTATGGTATCTACCCTGCCTGGTAAGTATCCGTACAATCAAATTTTAAGGGAGATCAACAGGCACAGGCTGAAATGGGCACTGTAATAAAATAGCACCTGTGTCTAGTTAACTAGGCTTTATAGAGCACTTTCAAGAGTTCACCACTGGATATTCAAGAGTATCATTTGAGGACAAGTTAATTGAGTGTGCCTTTATATGAAAATCATGGTTGCTTAATAACTATTAAAGTTTTATACACAGTACATTCTTTTAACATCCACAATAGAGCTAATGAGTAAAGAAAAATAAAACCATGCTGGGGGGGTAGATAGCATAGTGGTTATGCAAAGAGACTCTCATGCCTGAGGCTCCAAAATCCCAGGTTCAATCCCCCCTACCACCATAAACCAGAGCTGAGCAGTGCCCTGGTGTTTCTCTCTATATCTATCTCTCTCTTCCTCTCTCTCAAAAATAAAATAAATAAAATAATTTAAAAAAGAAAATCATACTATAATGTAGAGTAGATCGATAGGATCATTTAATCATGAAGTGAGTTAGGTAAAAAAATTTTAAAAAGTCCTCTAAAAAGTGTGATTCACTATACACCTCATAACCATAAAATATCATTAAATATTTAATTTTAGTGTCATTTGTGGATTGTGTAATTTCCCAACATTAAGTATGAGCTGCTATCAAACAATTTATAAGAATATATATTTAGGGAGTCGGGCTGTAGCGCAGCGGGTTAAGCGCAGGTGGCGCTAAGCACAAGGACCCACATAAGGATCCTGGTTCAAGCCCTGGCTCCCCACCTGCAGGGGTATCGCTTCACAAGCGGTGAAACAGGTCTGCAGGTGTCTATCTTTCTCTCCCTCTCTCTGTCTTCCCCCTCCCCTCTCCATTTCTCTCTGTCCTATACAACAACGACAACAATAATAACTACAACAATAAAACAAGGGCAACAAAAGGGAATAAATAAATAAAAATAAATATTAAAAAAGTATATTTAACCCATGAACTTGTATGGAAAAGAGTTTGGTAGTTTCAATTATAAAAATAAATATGTGGGGGCTGGGTAGTGGCAAACCTGGTTGAGCACACTTGTTACAATATGCAAGGACCTAGCTTCAAGTCTCCAGTCACCTACAGGAGCTTCACAAGTGGTGTAGCAAGTCTGCATGTGTCTCTCTGTCTCTCTCTCCCTATCTCCCCATTCTTCTTGATTTCTGGCTGTCTCTATCCAATAAATACATAAAAATAATATTTTAATATAAAACTAAGAATATGTACATACATGCATAAATGGCTTAAGAGATAACTCAACAGGAAGGGCAAATACCTTGCATAACACAGGCTAGGTCTGAACACTGGCAACACATGTGAGTGCCACAGCACCAGGGAAAGATCTGGTGCTACAGCATCCTTCTCCACCTCTCTTGCTGTCTGTCTATCTGAAGAAAAATTGATCCCAGAATAGCAAGATTGTGTGTGAGGTTCTGGCTCAGTCAACCAACCAATCAATGCAGCTTGCATTCAGTGAAACCAAAGACCAACCAAAGGGGTTGGTCTCAAAGAAATAAATACTTATATTCACACAAAAACTTGTACATGAATGTAGACAGGAGCTTTATTTATGCAAATTCAAAATTCAAAACAGTTGGAAGTACTCTTCAACATGTGGATAATAAATGAATTCTGGTACATTATGGAATTCTCCTTAGCTGCCCTTTTCCTCTTTCCTCCACAGAATAAATAAATCAATCAATCAACAAATAAATAAATTTGACTATCAATACATAGAACAACTTTGATAAGACAAAATTACAGAAACAGATATCAAGTTAGTTGATTGCAAGGAGATATTAGGAGATAATGACAAGAAAGGCAAGGCATGTGTGGGTATAAAATAGCAATAAGAATGAATTTTGCGGTGGAGAAAATGTTCTTTCTGTATCTTGGCAGTATTAATGTCACTGTACCGGTTGTAATCTAGTATGATTTTCCAAGATGTTATAACAGAGAGGAACTGAATAAAGTATACAGAGAATTCCTTGTATATTTCTCTTAATAGTTCATAAAAGTTTGACCACAGGAGTTTTTAAGATTCAAAAAGTAGGTAGTATTCCTGTGGTTCGATTAGCCAGTGTCACTATTTTTGTCATCAGCAGTATTAAACAAACAACAAATCCTATTCTCCATTTGGTCATGGTCTTTGCTTATGAAAATTCACTGCAAATATTTCTGAAATAAATGAGTTCAGTGGAAAGCTGTTCCAAAGAGAAATGTTTTTCTTTCTCATTTTTAAAATGAACCCTGGCCTCCCATATGTCTAATTTCACTACTTTTTTCATTCAGATAGAAAGACTAAGGGAAAGGCATCAGAACACTTGAACTTCTCTGACCCTATAGTACCTATCATGAGGTATTTGAACTGGGATCTGGACAGCATGTGGCAATGCAGGCATCCTACCTGGTGAATTAACACTGCAGCTCCAAATTTTAACTCCATGTAACTATAACCAGTCTGAAGTTAAAATTACTTAATATGTGAGCAGATGACTCCAAGTCACAACTTGGAAAGAAACAGCAAAAGGATTCACAACTTCTGTCACAGGCTGTTCCTTCAATTACTGAATGTTGTTATGGATTGAACTGTATGAACCGGCAGGATATGTTCAAGCGACAAACCTTCAGAACTAGTAAATGTAATCTGCTTTGAAAAACAAACTGGGTCTTTTTTGCAGATTCAGTCAAGTTAATAGGAAATCATATTCAATTATAATGGGATGTAATCAAATATGATTCCTTGGTGTCATTGCAAAGAAAGAACTGGCACAAACATAGAGGTCCAAGTGACTTCAGAGACAGAGACTTGAACAATTCAGACTATTGGTAACACCAGAGCTAAGAGAAAGACATGAAACAGCTTCTCCTTTATAGCCTTCAAAGAGAGCATGATCTTGATGGCAACTTGATTTCTAACCCCTAGCATCCATCACTGTGAAAGAATAAATTCTATTGTTTGAAACTTATGGTACTTTATTTCAGTAGTATATAGCACTAGAAAGCCTAAAACACGCACACATATGTGCCTTTATTTTTTAACCTTAAAAACTTAAGGTTTAAAAATTTACAGCAATTTAATTAAAAATAATTTGCCACCCCAAAATGAATTTTAGAGTATTTTCTAATGTATGTGACAATATAAAATCAGTTCTCTGAGGTATTCTCAATATTTGACAGGTTTTATTAAGGAACAATTTATAGTCTTTTCAATGTTGGGGAAAGTATATCAACACATTAAATATGAATATTTTATCCAGTTAATTGATTTTGATATGTAACAAAATGTATATAAAAATATTTCACAAAGGATTAATTCATCACAAATGTTTTTTAGTATCACAAGCAGTTAAAAATCATGCACTCTTCTTTAACAGATATTAAAGAAATAATTGGCAAGATTATGTTTGTCTTTGAATTTGATTACCAGAAATTTAAGAGGATAAAACATGAAAGAAGTTGATATAAAATTTTTAAAAGTCACTATAAGTATTCAAGCTGCCAAGTACAACTTGGTATCTAATCTTGAAATTCAAAGTAATTAAAAGATTTTAAGCTGTATTTATAATAACACTTAACAACCAAAAAGTCCCAAAGCAGCCAAGGTATCCAAGACCAGAGGGCACATTTTTTTCTCTGTGTGCTATATGAAAACGTTTCCATATGTGGATCACCAACAAAAACATCCATTTTATCCAACTTGTGAAAGGGACAAACCTAAATGTTTTTAGTTTATTTATGAATGAAAGGGAAAATTATATTTCTCCATGCTTAAACATTTCTTAACTGACTTTAATTGGGAGGATAGGATCAGCATGCCCTTTTCTCACTAAATTAATTCCAGAATTTTGTACTAGTTTTTCTTCAATACATTTACCATCCTCAGTCCAAAATACTGTTCAAACAGAAGAACATCAAGTCCTTCCATTTATGTTAGTAACATTAAAACAATAATTGCCTGTCACTTGGAAACATTTTCATAGAAAAAGGGCACTTTACCCAGACAACATGTACTCAATAATAAATTGCAAAGGATTACTCTATGCATGCCTTAAAATGTAACTGAAATTAAAGTAAATTATTGTTTTACTAGCATCTAAACTAATCCTGAATTGTACTCTACCATGATTTAGTACTGTAGAAGCAATAATGAATAAGAAGAATGTCATCCTGAGGTGTACATATAGTAATTATTTGTATAACTTAATAGAAACTGATACAATGTACAGAATAGAATAACTGCACATACATTAAGTACCATAATCACCAATTAAAAATACAGTAAATTGATGAATTACAAATTAGCATAAACATGCCAAGAAGTTAGTTAATAAGTTTTGTATGCATGAGGCCCCAGGCATTGTATCTGTCATAAGTGGTACACTAGAATACCCCTTCCCCTCCTCTGTCTTTCTCTCCCCTCACCTCCCCAGTTTCTCTCATAAAAGCTAATCAATCAACTAATTTTTACATTTTTTTAAAATTTTTAACCAGAGCACTGCTCAGTTCTGGTTTATGGTGGTGCAGGGGATTGAACCTGGGACTTTGGAGCCTCAGGCTTAAGAGTCTGTTTGCATAACCATTATGCTACTTACCCCTGCTAATCAACTAATTTTTAAAAAAGAACAAGATGGGCTGCCCTGATTTAGCGCACAGATTACCAAGAAGAAGGACTGGGCTAGAGTCCCTGCAGGGGGGGATGATTCATAAATAGTGAAACAGGTCTGTAGGTGTCTATCTTTCTCTTCCCCCTATCTAGCTTACTCTCCTCTCTTAAGTTCTATTTGCCCTATCAAATACAAATTACAAAGAATAAACAATTTATAAAAAAGGAAAAAGAAAAAAAATGTCAGCTGGGACCAGTGGTTTCCTAGTGCAGGCACCAAGCCCCAGACATAACCTTGGTTGCTTTAAAAAAAAAAACCAAACATAATTTACATTAAATATTAACTACCCAAGTAGAGGATCAAGAAGAGTTTGGGGGAAATTGCGTTATGAAGTATAGATAATATTGGCGTGTAGCTTACCAGAAGCAATAACAGAGATACTTGTAGACTAGCCATCAATTAAAGACATGGAGAAACAAAGTTCAATGACCTCTTGACTCAGTGACAAACTGCTAGGATGACTTCAGTACTCTAATTTCGTTCTGCTAGATACTGTTTAAGACAGTAGTTATGTCATTTTGATACTCTAAGCTTCAAGTTACTCTTCAAGAAAATGGGTACAATAATAGTGGTGACTCATAAGATTTTTATGGGGCCTAATGAGATAAAAGCCTTAAATTCTGTGCCAGTCATAAAATCTTCTAAAAAATTTGTTCAAATGGGGAATAATTATAACTAATAAATTTCCATTTTTCTTACTTTCTTATTCTGCAACCTTTTTGTCTGAAATCCAGCAAAAGGATATATCTTTGGACAGAATTCTGCAATGTGTAACAGGGTGAGTTCTGGGTACCCTGTTTACTTCTAACTACTACAATTTTCTTTTTGTTTGTTTCCTCAAAAGATCTGTAAGGCAAACAAACTTGCTAAATTCACAAGGAGGGAAGAAGTGGCATGATTATGAAAGTGCTTTATAACCCAAGTGACATGAGGCTCCTCTTTTTTGTTTTGTTTTATTTCACCAAGGCACTGCTATGACTTAGGGTGAGGCAAGAGATTGAACCTGGGGTCTGAGAACGTCAGGTATGAAAGTTTGTTTGCACATCCATTATGCTGTCTCCCCCACCCTTATCCCAGTTCTGCCTGGGCCAGTCATTTATTTGTTTATTTATTTATTTATTTATTTTAATTTACAGGGGTTTTTTTGTTTTTATTTTATTTTTCTAATTTTTTAAAATTATCTTTATTTGTTCATACAGACAGCCAGAAACCAAGAGGGCAGAAGGGAATAGAGAAGAAGAGAGAAAGACAGAGACCTATGGATATTATTATCCTATGGACAATTTTAAAAACTATTTATTATTCTATGGATAATCTTTAAAAATACTTTTTCTGTAGTTACCAAATGTTTATCATTGATTAGCTCTTGTTTTGCACTGGGGGTCGGGTAGGATTTTAAGATGCCACCAGTCTTTATTTTCATTTTAGAATAGTTTCTTCTTTTTCATTCATGTATAAGTCGACTGCAATTGGTGATCCAAAGCCCTGTACACAAACATGTCATTTATTCTTATAGTCTAATACATGAACAAACAGAATAAGCAAAACTGAAAGAAAAAAGAAATATATGCAATTAATAGCAGGTTAGCAGGTATCTTACTGATGCACAGTTCAACTCTTAGACATTAGTACTAGGTCCTCTGCACACAGAACCCACAGCAATCTCACACCTGTTATCAATTCTCATGTAATATTTAAATATATAATTCCCAGGCCTGCAAAATATCTTACTTGGATAGTGCTCTTGCTCCTACTTTGTCATGCCCACATGCATGACCTGGGTTGGAGCCAACCCTCACATTAGAGGAAACTTTAGTGCTGTAGTATCTTTTTTCTCTTTGTTTCTCTCTCTCTCTCTCACTGAAGAAGTTGGCCCAGAACAGTGATGTTCCAGCAATAAATGATAATAATAATGAATTTAAACATATGTTTCTCTACCATCTTCACTACACTATAAACTCTATGATGAAATTGTCTCTGGCACAGTTACTACTGCTCAGTACATAACTGTTAAATAAGCTAATAACATACAGCCTTAATTTAATGAAGCGAAACAAGAATTGAAAAAATATATATATGATAAACCTCCAAAGGCTGAAATATAATGTTTTTGAATGATAGTGAGGCAGAGAGGTATTCAGTGGGTGAATTGCATTCCCTGCATACGTGAGGACCTGGATTTGTTCCCCAGGTCAACAAATATTCCAACTTTTCCTTTTCTCTCATGATATAAACAAAATAAAAAATATTTTAAATATTTTAAAAGTAAATGAATACATTCCAACATGAAATCAAATGACACAAAACTACTTTAAGACTGAAGTGCTTCTTAGCTTATGCTAACTGACAATTCAGTTTTTGACAATATACTATATATTTGTAAAGGGTTTAGAGAAGAATAATTAGAATTCCATAGAGCCCTGTAAAGAAATTTGATTAATCCATAGATCTTTATCAAAACATAAAGACTAATTTCAAATTACTTCTTTTTCAGAAGAAGAGATGTTATCATGTGTCATTTAGGAATCTCCTTAAAATTCATTTTAAGATTATTTAATTATGGTAAGGTCATCCTGCAAATAGTTTCTGTGCATTTAAATTAATCTCAATTAAATAACACTTTAAGTTCTATTTTTTTCAACAGAATGAGTGATGCAAATTAGCTGTGAAGCATGTCTCACTTCTCTTTTAATACTTTTAATATCATTATACATATTATGTGTCATTATGTGTATTAATTTTAATAAGAATAAATGATTAATGGATGTCCAAATCAATAATGATTATTTTTGCTGTACTTAAACTATGTATTCCTGAGTAACCCAAGTTTGTTTGTATTTTACACTGTGATAAAACAGAGCAACATAAAGTTAGTCCAATAAATTATCCAGATATAAAACTTAATTCTGGTTTCTTTTTTTTAAATGTATACCTCTCTACTAAAGAGGTAAGCAGAACTTATAATAGAATAACTACACTTTGTCTTGAGAACATTAAAATGCTTGGAAATATCATTTTAACAGTCACTCTTTCTCATGTTAATGGTAATTGAAAATGATTGCTGGGAATCTACAGCATTGGCTTCTAGGACAAGGCAAAACATTTCTTTCAAGTGTCATCAAATTATTTATTTTCCTATTGTCAGACAATTGGGCTAGGGAGCTTTATTCTTCTCTGTCCTCACTCTTCTCTTTATTAACTTCCCCCCAGGGTCAAAGTATCCAGTCTCACAGCAGCAACTACCCTAACCTAGTGATGAATTGAAAATCTCCAGAACAGAAAACCCTCCTAGGTTCACGTATTCAACTGGTTTCCAGTGATTCTCTTTGGATGTATCACAACTTTTCTTTCTTTAGACATGAGTTCGTTTCCATTTTGGGATATTTGCACTAGTTGTTCAGTGTTCTTGAGATGCTTCAATTTAGGGGTTGGCTGTAACTGAGGGGAGTCCGGCGGTAGCGCAGCAGGTTAAGCGCACTTGGCACAAAGTGCAAGGACCAGCATAAGGATTCAGGTTTGAGCCCCAGGCTCCCCACCTGCAGGGAAGTCGCTTCACAGGTTGTGAAGCAGATCTACAGGTGTCTGTCTTTCTCTCCCCACCCCCATCTTCCCCTCCTCTCTCCATTTCTCTCTGTCCTATCCAAAAAAAAAAAAAAAGACATCGACAATAACAATAATAACCACAACAAGGCTACAACAACAAGGACAACAAAAGGGAAAAAAAAATGGCCTCCAAGATCAGTGGATTCATGGTGCAGGCACTGAGCCCCAGCAATAACCCTGGAGGCAAAAAAAAATGCTTCAAATTTTAATTCCTATCTTATTCAAGATAAGATATGATGTCCTTACTCTTTCAGACTATTGTTTCAAAAAATAATTGATTTTAACTTCTACACTTAATTCCATCATCTCAGTTTATTTAATTCACAGCACTTAAATTATGTAAAATAACCAAGATATCTGTGTACTTGCTACTGTCTGTTTCCCCCTCATATGGAAGCTGTTCAATTGTCACCAGAGTAGTGTATTTTAATTTATCAGTGCCTCTATTATAATGGTTATCCAGGGGACCTGGTGGTGACACACCTAGTTAAATGCATGATGGTTAGCCCGCCTTCTGACTATCTTGAACAAGGTCTATTGTTACATAGTACAAGTATGATGAAGTCACATATGTTCCATTCTTCCACTGATGTATAATTAAGGAGAAATAACTAGGTTTCTATATATCTAAGTATCTATCTATTCACAACCTACCCATTCAATTATTTCCTGTGACATTCTTCTCCTTCCCCCATCATCTCAGCTATCCACTTACTTTTGTGTACTATAGGAAATGGGGTTCGGGATATTTTAACCACATTTTCAGAACGTTATAACAAAAATGATATGTATAGATAAGAGCACTGCAGGCAGCAAGGGTCTCGTAGAGTGAAATGTTGAACATGTGTCATATGTACTTTCGTCCCACCTTTGGAGTCTATTAGAGACAATAAAAAGTCAATGTTGGTACATGCTGACATTTACAGAGGGACAGGTGCTGTATGAAAACATAATAAAATATGCACTTCGATATGAACTGCTTAACTGGCTTTTAAAATAGATTTCACAGAAGTGTGCTTCATCTATGAAAAAATGCCTTTGATATAAAGTGTCTCCAAAGTCCCAGGTTCAATTCCCCCCACCACCATAGGCCAGAGCTGAGCAGTGTTACTCTCTGTGTCTTTTTCTCTCTGCATCTTTCTCAAAAATAAATAAATAAAATACTTTTTAAAAAGTGAATCAACACTAGTTAATAGAACGCTTACATGCACATGGAGGCTGAGCAATTTATAAACAAAAATTACATTTATGTATATAAAAATTTTAGTTTAAAAAAGAAAATGTTGGATTTCTATGTGGATCATAACCAAAATAGTAACCTGGGTTCCCTGTGATCTTATTTCATCCTGATTTTAATTCCTCTACTGAATTCTAATCTTACATACTAATGGCAGTGAGGAGGTTTATAAAGCTCCAGTCACAGTTGCCCAAACCAGACTAGAATCAGAAAGTGAACCTGGAACATCATTTGTTTCACTTTAATTTGTCCTTCAGGATCAAGTCAGTGTAAAATGAAGAAGAAGATGATAGCATGATTACATGGGATCATGTCTATCACAGGTGCTTTCAGTTCAACACAGCGTGTGCATGTGCGTGTGCGTGTGTGCGCGCACAGGTGCCTTAACCTTGCTCTTTCTATCCCTTTGTGGCTCAAACTTCTGATTTAAATGGTCTAAGTTTTCGATCTAAGTTTCCTACAAAGGATTTAATTACAACAACATACATTGTGAAGTGGAGAAGTCTTGCCATCCATTCAGTGGTGTTAATCATTTGTTACATTATCTAAAACTTATCTTCCTTGCTTCAATTTAACAATCTTCTATATAAGTAAGAAAATCACATGAGATGTATACAAAATAAATTTAATTATCTGACATCTTCCCCCAATAACAGCGTCATACAGTGATATTAAAATCAAAGACCATCATTAGTTACTTTGACTTTAATAACTAATGACTTTATCAAGAAATTTTCTCCATATGATACAAGTCTTTTTGTCCTAAGGAATCATATTTTAGAACTAGTATCCTTAGGATTTTGTATGAACTTTTTTTTAAAGCCTCTCATGATGGGCAAGAGAATTAGCCCACTTGCATAATGTGCTGCTTTGCCATGTGTGAAACCCAGGTTTGAGCCTAACCCCCACCTTACTGAAAGATGCATTGATGCTGTGGTCTCTTTCACTCTATCCTGAAAAAAATTAAAATAATAATTCTAATAGTAATAATAAAGCGCCTTGTATTTGCTCTTCTATTTATATAAAAGATTCAGCTAAATAAATTGGAGTAAATCAATTTTAAAATATAAACTTCAGAAGCATTTGAATATACTATGTTAATAAAAAGACTCCAGGCAGTCCAGTGGTAGCTCAGTGGGTTAAGCACACGTGGCACAAAGCACAAGGGCTGGTATAAGGGTCCCGGGTTCAAACCCCTGGCTCCCCACCTGCAGGGGAGTCGCTTCACAGGCAGTGAAGCAGGTCTGCAGGTGTCTATTTTCTCTCCCCTTCTCTGTCTTCCCCTCTTCTCTCCATCTCTCTCTGTCCTAGCCAACAACAGTGACATCAATAACAATGACAATAATAACTACAACAATAAAAAAAAACAAGGGCAACATAAAAGGGAATAACAAATAAATATTTTTAAAAATCTTAAAATAAAGACTTCAAAGTTTTGAGTCTGCACCAGACGTGACCGATTTTACAGAGAATATGTTTATACATGAACATATTATAATTGGCCTGATAATTGGCAGAAATATCTTGAAATTCATATTTCAATGTCTATATATTGATTTTTCCCTGACATTGATCTAGAAATTGTTACATATAAACAAATTTAAATAAATTTAGTACTATTTTCTACTACAGTTTTAGAAATATTTTGTATTATTTATTTATTGGACAGAAACAGACATTGAAATGGGAAGGCAGAGGTAGAGAGGGTAAAAGAAAATCAGACTTTCGGGGCCTGGCAGTGGTGCACCAAGTTAAATGCACATAATACTAAGCATAAGGATCCACATAAGGATCCAGCTTGGAGCCCCAGCTCACCACTTGCAGGAGGTGCTTCGGAAGTGATGAAGAAGCAGGTCTGCAGGTATCTATCTTTCTCTCTCCCTCGATCAATTAACAAATATCATTATTAATTTTATAGTTTCCATCAGCAAATCATTATCCAATTTTGTAACATTATTATTCTTGTTTAGCTATTTGCAATTTGAATATTTGTTATAGGCTGAACTTATTAGTTATTTCTTTGTATACTTATTTGAATATTTGTTATAACCGGATCTTATCTTGAGAGAGAAAAAAGAAGAGGTATCTGCTCTGTCAGTCAAGGATCTTCCCTTGGTGCTGTGGTACTCTCATATGATGCCAGTGTTTTATCCTGGTTTCACACTTGTTAAGATGTGAGCAGTGACAGGTAGGTAAGTCAACACCCAGTCATCTAGAATTTACCTTTTTTTCCCAAAAAAATATCTTTTATCTTTTTGTTTTATTTATTTATTTTTTAATGAGTGAAAAATAAAGAGAGAGAGAAAGAGACACACATACACCAGAGCACATTTTAGCTCTGTCTTATGGTGGTTGGTGCCGTGGATAGAACATGGGACTGTGGAATCTCAGGCTTGAAAGTCTTAAGCATAACTCCTATGCTATCACCCACCACTACCACCCCAAATATATATATTACACCACTTCAAGGAAACCTGGCCCTTAAATTTTCAGAAGTGTTTAGAGATTACGCAAGAACCAGTGGATGCCCTAACCATTAGGCAGCTACTGACATTAAGTACCAAGGATGTGTTAAGTAATTCATTTTCACTTTTTTTTTTCCTCTTGATAACTCCAGAAGGCACATATGTGACTCTCTTTGGAGTACGAAAGTTATAGCATGTAAAAGATGATCATCCACCTGTGAGTGACAGAGCTCTGCAAACTGTAGGGAGGACTTTCGCATTTATATAGCATTTATATTATTTAGTTTTTGGAAAACAATCATATATTTTTATGGGAGTGAGCGATCAGAGGTTAAGTAGTTCAAGATGGATATTAAGTGGATAAAATCAAAGTGTCAGTAGGACTGTATTTCTTTTTGGAAATAATTTTTATATGTTTTCAAACACTGAGAAAAAATAAAATTCCAATGTTGCTGATAAAATATTTATTTCAAAAACTGATTATAAAAGAAGTAAATGTCCAAATCATTAAGTATGACAAAAGAGGCAATTTTTTAGTTCTTAATCAGATGATCATTGTATACATATTCCATTATAGAGGAAAAGAACATATTTTTAAAATTTTTATATTTATTTATTTATTTTTCCTTTTGTTGCTCTTGTTTTTTATTGTTGTTGTTGTCACTGCTAGATAGGACAGAGAGAAATGGAGAGAGGAGGGGAATATAGAGATGGGAAGGGAAAGATAGACATCTGCAGATCTGCTTCACTGCCTATGAAGCGACTCCCCTTCAGGTGGGGAGCAGGGGGCTCCAACTGGGATCCTTGCACTGGCCCTTGGCTTCATGCCACGTGTGCTTAACCTGCAATGCTACCACCCAACTCCCAAAAAGAACATATTTTTAAGTGTATAAAATGCTAGAAATGAATTGGTGGATATTGTATTTAACTATCTTTTTTTTTCTCATCTTTGACAAAAGCGGGTACCCTCCTGGGTAAGCTACCATATATTGCCAGTCCTATATTTCACAACCAAAAGAAAAAGCCAGATAAAAGACCAAAAAGGAAAATAAAGATGGGCCAATATTGAAAGAGTTACCTGAAAAACACTATCAAGAGATATTTACTTATCTTTACACATCTCTGACATTAATTCTAAAGTTACATCTATTTGAAAAACCAAGTTAAAACAGAAGGAAGGTTGAATGGTTCAGATGAGATTAAGTATTTGAATCAACCTGCTGTTTTCAAAACTACCATTGCTTATGCATGTATATAAGTGACAGTCCAGATGAACACCCCATGTTGAAGTGACTTTGTTATGCCACTGAGGTAGAAGATGCCATTCTTTGGTGCTTGGAAAGCTGTATTTACTTCTCCAGCTGAATAAACGTTATATAATCAGAGAAGTAGCCTGATGATAAGTAAAAACTAAAGTCATTTGAAATGAAAATTTGACAAAAGAAGAGGAAACAATGAGCTTCCCATCAAATATTTTTTGGGTAGACTTTGGTTAACATGATTTTTTTTTTGCCAGTACCCTCAATAAGAAGTGTCACAGAGAAATTCAGGGCACAGTAGTACACAGAATTGATGATATAACCCAAACTCATCACAATACCGTATTTGCTCAATCTCAGGACTAACTCAGGTTTGCTAATGTTCAATTTCACAAATGGCAAGTGGACATATGCATTATAAATTGGCATCTCCAGAAAATAAGAAAAAAAAGTAAATTGGCCTGGGTGTGCTTGTAATTACGATCCAGTCTCTTATCAGTTTTCTGAGATACAAAGAGGATATTATTGAATTCATAGTCCCAGAGTGTATTATTTAATGCATCATGGCTAATACATATGTGTTTCATGAATGGAAAGAGTACAAAAACACAGCCATAACCTTGAAATTTCATAACCGCTAAGTTTCATATAAATCTTTAAATGGGTCACTGATGGTAATGAGATTACACTTGACTCTGTGCTAATACTCAAGAGGCTGACAAACTAAGTTTTCTACTACCTCATTCTCATTAGGTATGGGCACAATCTGCAAATTACTTGATGCATACCTTAAAAGATAATTGACATATACCTTTTGGTAAATTTTCTCAATAATATTCATAGATTTTATTCTTTTTGGAGTGAAAACACTATCTGTACAAAATCTTCAACCCATGATATTATTTTTTATTATTTATTTATGAGGCAACACTGGCACTTCACACATGTACACTCCCACAGTTCTTGGGCCAACTTTGTACATTCTGTTTTATTATTATATATATTTTATTGGGGGTGTAGTAGTTTATAGTAAATAAAGTTTTTTTGTACATGTATAAGATTTCTCAGTTTTCTGAAAAACTCTCACCCACAGCCTGTCTTCCTCTACCCTCATGCATCAGGACCTCCCACCCCACCCCAGTCTTTTATTTTGAAGCATCATACCAAACTCAGTGTAAGTCTGCTTTGTGTTTCCCCTACTGTTCTTATTTCCCAACTTTTATTGATGAGTGAGATCATCCCATATTTATCCTTCTCTTTCTGGCTTGTCTCACTTAACATGATTCATTTAAGCTCCATCCAGGATGAGGTAAAAAAGATGAATTCATCATCCTTAATAGCTAAGTAGTATTCCATTGTGTATTTTTTCAGCTACCCATCTACTGTAGGACAGAACTGGCCTGTGGATACAAATATTACTACTTATAACTCTTCTCCATAAAGGCATGAGAATGGAATATGTTCTGTTCTTTCAAGTAATAAAATTACCAACTAAGTTTTAAAATGTAACCCACCTCCAGACTAGAAATATTTGAATGCACAAATGTACATTTCAAAATTAACAGCAACATTGTTTTTAACAGACCCTGTGAATTGTGAAACACCCTTAGAGCAGTCATATTTTGCAAACTTACCTAACTAGATAAACAAGGACAACTTGTAATTTTTACAAATAATTAGTTAATCAAAATAGTTTTTTTTTTCAAAATGATCACTTCTAACTAGATTTACACTTTAGAAGAGGCTGATTTTATTGGGATCACATTTTGATTCACAAGATTCCACAGCCTTATATCTTTTAAATTTATTATTGTATTATACAACCAGGAAACAGGTAGTTTATTTAGTCGCCACACAGTAAGCCATGGTCCAGAAAGCAATCAATGAATGAACCTGCACCACAAACTATAAGGGGAGATAGTAATAAGAGAGGATACAATAGAAACAAACAATAAAATTAATTAACCCACAGCAAAAAAAGGTTAGTCAGTTACAGTTAAAGCAATAATCTCCAGAGTAATCACAAAATACACCATTGAGTCAGCACCAGAGGCGTGGTTTCTCTACATCTATGCAATCCCTTTCAGCAACCATTCAGTTGGTGATGCTTTTCACAATAAATTCTGAGCGTCTGGTCTAGAGTATGCCAACACTAAAGGCAGGATCTGCCCAGTCCCTCAGGCAGGCTCTGCAGGGTGCAACTAGCACTCTTAATAGGTGCACACACCACGTGTATTCCAAGCACAGAAGTAAGAGGGTGGAATGTGAAACTTTCAGATGTAGGGACTTCTACCATCCGAGGAACTGTAGGAAGGCAGAGAGAAGCAAACAAAACAAAGATCAACCCTATCCCTTCCTGTTTCATCCTGCTTCACACCATTCTCATTCTTTGTTGTTGTTGTTGTTGTTATTGTTTGTTTCTTTTCTTTTTAAAAAAACATTATTTATTTATTATTGAATAGAGACAGAAATTGAGAGTAGAAGGGGAGATAAGGAGGGAAGGAGACAGAGAGACCTGCAGTCCTACTTCAGCACTCATGAAGCTTTCCCCCTGCAGGTGGGGTCAGCAGCTTGAACCTGGGTCCTTGAGAACTGTAGCCAGGTGAGCCACTGCCTGGCTCCCCATTCTCATTTTTTAGTTATTTAAAAAAGAACTGTTTTCACTTCTAAGTCCCAGACATCCCTACCTCCTTCTCTACTGCCTGTGAGGACTACTTAGCCTCAGTCACAGAATTTCCTGGGACTCTACCACTTATCAGGAAAGGGAAAGAGTGGTGGATCTTGCCAGAAACGTGCCAAAAAGCAAGTGGGAATTTGGAAATAAAGCTGCTAAATACCGATCACAGTTCACTTTTGATTGGCACCAGCATGTTTTTTTTCTAGAGTTTTGGTTTCCCTAATTCTCACCCTCCACGTATTAGGTAGAAGATGCAATAACCTATACACCCAGCACTGCGTGCCAAGTCAACATGCTATATTCCGTGTTCCCAAAACCTCTGTTCTCCCTATAAAGCAACATTGTCTCTCCTTAGTTATACCTAAGATTCCAGTAAATAACATACAGTATTTTCAGCCTGCCTCCTCTACCACCCCACTATATGTTAGTAATGATTCTCTCAGCATGCTGTGAAGAATAGGCCTAAAGGTCTTAAGGACCTTTGTAGGGATTTTCTCCTATTAAGATCACTTACAGACTAGACCCGTGGTTTTCAAAATTCAATATACACTATAATCACTTGGAGAGCTCTCTAAAGGCTCCAGACCGACATAAATTTGGAAAGCATAAATCTCAATCTGGGGAGGCAGAAGTGAGATACGATCATAAGATCGAAATATGACAGAAGATATTTTTAGGAGCTACATTTGCGCCCTCACTGGAGATTAAAATATTCAATAAATAAACACAACCAAAACCTCAAGCCTCTCTGCAGCCTAAGCTCCCCGCTTTTTCCACCAAAGACCTCCCACCTTTCCCCCCAAGACTTCCTTCCACAAGTGTCTTCCCAGGTCCTCCCCCACTTTTCCCTCCCTGAGCCCCTCTCAAATGCAGGAAGAAAGAGGAAGCAAATCCCAAATCCTCCATGAGTGTGCCTTGTACCTCAGGGAATCAGTACTCTTTCCTTCCCCTCCCACCACCTCCTTTAACTTTTCAAACTTCTCAACTAATTCTCACTTACTGAATAGTAGGGGTGCGGAAAAAAAAAAAAAAAAAAAAAAAGGTTGACAGGACCAAAGGCAAATATCTAATCCGTGCCGCTTGGCAGCCCGAGAGAGCCTTTTCTTTCCCTCCCCTTTCCGCCCGACCAGCCCAAGGTGGATGCAGTCCCAGCCCCCAGTTATACCTTTTGCGGGGCTCCTTTCAGTCTTTCACCCTCCGAGGCGGTGAAGAGGAGTCTGGAACCCTGATTTACAACCAGGAGAGCCCCCGAACCACGTACAACCGCTCCACCACCAGAGGTTTGTTTCCCAGAAATGGAAGGAGGGGAGGGGAGGGGAGAAGAGAGGGGAGTTACCTACCTGCCCAGCGTCAGGTAGGCAGAGAGCAGCTCATTCCTGCTGGGACCACGCCTCCGCGGGACTAAGTGCAGACCTGGGAGTAGGCGGGTGTTTGGGATGAGTTACAACAGGTATGGAGCCTTGTCACACAAAACCTATTGCAGCCAAGAAAGCGCCTCAGAACTTGTCTGAACTCAAAAAAAAAAAAAAAAAAAAAAAGCCCCAACCCTCTACCAACAAAGTAGAGAGTTTTCTTTTCCTGTCTGCCCTAGGCTATTACAAGGCCTCAGGAATCCCAGGAGACTGCTATGCTCACCTGGGAAGAGGACGGATCCAGGGATCCAGAATCCACCCAGCTAGAGACTCAGAAGTCACAGTGAGAGAGTGAGAGTTGTATCACCCTCAGAGAGTTGGCAGATTTAGCCTACCATGTATAATTTCAGTCTTCAACTAGCAATACAACCCCCCAACCATTTAGTGTTGATATTTACAGGCTTGGTAGAGACTAGGAAGTATGAAACATGGAAGAAAAGGTGCCTTGCACATTTTTTTTTGTAATTTATGAATATTTTTATTCTTACAAAAAAGGGTATCATATCTAGCACTGTTCAAAATTAACACTTAACAAAAGTTATCAAATTACACACTAACCACAAGTTTCCAGGAATTAAAGAACCACAAAATGAACAATACAATTACTCATAAGTGCATTAACTTTTTATGTAAAGGGAGGATTTCAGACTTCTTCAAAGATTTAATGCTGATGTTGAACTGTCCTGGTCACTGAGTTGGAATGAAAATACAGAAAGCTATTCACTCGGTGGGAGCCTTTGGAACAATGTTGTGAAAATAAAGACCTTAATATTGTGTTTTAACATTAAAAAATTACAACAGATAGCAAATTTAGTTGTATTTCTTTGTCCACACCTCAGTAAATCTGTTGTTTACTGTGGTTTGATGAGCACAGTACTCAAGTTATGGTCCCTTACAACTAACACTAATTTTTTTGCACATTAAGGGAAGAATGGAATTTAGTGTAATGATAGGTATATTTTAAGCTTATGGAATAATATTAAAGTTTATGTATTTGTATATATAATGGGAGAATTATAGAGAAAAGGATACAGAGAAAGATAACAGAGCACTGCTCAGAAGTAGCTTATGGTGATGCCTGAGATTGATCCTGGGATTTTGGAGTCACAAAGTCTTATGCATAGTGACCGTTGACCGATGCTATCTCCCAGGCCCTGAACTGAATGATATAAAACTGAATGCACTCTTAAGGTGTCAGCTGCTTGGTCAAGAGGAAAGACACATATACAAAGAAATGAAACTAGTAGTATAAGCCAATGTGAGGAGCTTTAAGTGGAAGGGACATATAGGCTTTAAGAAGTAAAAGAAATAAATGATTAACTGCTCAGATCATTGGAGAATGCTGACAGAACTTCACAGAAACATTAGAATGTGTTTTGCATACTAACAGATAAGCAGCTTGGCAGGAGACTGAAATTGATATATAACATAATGCTGAAAAGCAGAGTAAAATCTAGATGTAGGAAAATAAATTCTGGAATCATGCAAATTAATGCTAGATGTGACAGTGTGGTATGGCATGGTTATATTGCCAAAGTTAGTTTAGAAATAAAGCCTGGAGTCACTTTCTCACCTACAGAATGAGGTCAGTGCTATCAACCATCTGGGCTTGTTGGTAGAAATATGAATTATAAATAGTATATGTAATAGTGGGTGTAAAGAGCCATAGTTGCTAGTTAGAAAATACAGGGACTTATATGAACTGATAGTGATATAATAACTAACCTAACCTTTGATGCCTTTGATAGTAAATTGTAAGGAATCAGAAAGAGCAGTTAATCAGTGTTATTAAAAGAATGATAAAGTTGGCAGTAGTGAAAATGAAAAGGAGACAAATTTGCAAAGAATGAGACTTAAAATCAGTATGATTTTGGGGTCAGATTGAATATGGAAGTTACAGATAAAGAAGTGGAGGTTTTAATAGACTTTCTAGCTTCTATCCACCATAAAATCACTAGCCTCATCTGTTCTATTTCTATTTTATGGCTCCTGATTATTAAACATTATACTCTGATTTATATCTTACCCACTTCCAGCCACCAATTTGTAGATGCTACTGTGATTCCATCCTGACTTCCCTTGGTAGAAGACCTCACCAATGTGTCCCAGAATCTCACCTGTCCAGAGCCTCACCCCACTAGGGAAATACAAAAACTGGCCAGCAGTATGGATCAACCTATCAACACCCATGTCCAGTAGAGAAGCAATTACAGAAGCCAAACCTTCTACCTTCTGCACCCCATAAAGAATGTTGGACCATACTCCCAGAGGGGGAGAAATATTAGGGGAATGACCCTCTGGTCACTCCCTTTAGGGGGATGGCCTCTTAACTCCAACTCCATCAGGATTCAGAGATAGAAGAGGAAAAAAGGAAGGACGTTTGGAAGTAGTAACAGGTTTGGAAAGGAAGGGAAGGCAGGACCATAGAAAAAAATGAGAATATATTTAGAGAAATAATAGTCAACCCATATCTGTATCCTTGGAAGAACTACTGCAGTTTCCAGTGGAGGGAGTAGGGAAACAGAACTCTGGTGGTGGGAACTTGTTTGGAATTATACCCATCTCATATCATAGTTTTGTAAATTAATATAAAATCACTAATAATTTTTTAAGTGGAGGTTTAAGTCACTAAATGTTGTTGGGGAAAATAAGTAGGATAAAGTAGGGCTAGATTGAAAAGAAAGGTTATTTTTAAGGTGTTGAGAACCTTTCTAGCACTCAGAAAAAAGACAGTGAGGAAGTGGGGGCCAGGTGGTGGTACACCTGGTTAATTGCACACATAACAGTGTGCAAGGACCCAGGTTCAAACCCTTGGTCTCCACCTGCAGGGGTGGTAAGCTTCACAAGTGATGAAGCAGGGCTGCAGGTGTCTCTCTTCCTTTATCTCTCCATCCACTCTCTGTTTCTCTGTCTCTATCCAATAATAACATTAATGAAAAATATTTCTAAAAAATACAGTGAGAAGGAAACAGAAGAGATAGAATACTATGTAAGTACAAAAAATTCAAAAAGTGTGGTCCAGGAGGTGGTGCAGCGACAAAAAAATTCAAAAAGTATTAGGAAGAAGACATAGTCTCTGGTCTTCCCATAAGGAAACTCTACCTAATAAATTCTCAACTCTGTTATTTTTGCACTGAGAAAGTATATCAAAAGCATAAATGCTACAATTAATACTGTAAAAATAGCTAACATGGGGGCCAGGTGGTGGTGCACACATGACAGTGCACAAGGAACCGGGTTCAAGTCCCTGGTACCCACCTGCAGAGGAAAAGCTTCACAAGTGGTGAAGCAGGGCTGCGGCGTCTCTCTGTCTTTCTCCCTTTCTATCTCTCTCTCCCCTCCCAATTTCTCTGTGTCTCTATACAATAATAAATAAATAAAATAGCTAACATGTGGTCAAGAGAATCACAATCATGTTAAGAATCTCCCAAGACAATATTTATTGGCAATCTACATTTCATCTTTATCTCATTTAAAAACTTAGTCTTTACAAGAATAAAATAGTAAAAATCTAAATTACACTCACCATACCTTGATTTATCTCTCATCTCAGTAAAAATACAAAAGGGAGTAAAGAGTATAATCAGGGGAGTCAGGTGGTAGCGCAGCGGGTAAAGTGCAGGTGGCGCAAAGAGCAAGGACCAGCGTAAGGATCAAGGAAGAAAGTAGTTCCCAAATATGAGGAAAGTATATAAATATTGTTAACTGTAAACCATACCAGTTTGATCTCGGGCCCATATTCAGCAAAAGAGCCTATGTAACCTCTGCATCCCTGTAGGTCTGAGATTACATTCTGTGATCATGGCTAGGAACCACTAATTTCAGGACCCATCTTCATCAGGTAGAGTATGTTGTCCATCCTCCCTTTGGAGAAGGGAACATTCCCTACCATTAGCAATCCATATTGAGGGCAAGGTCCCATGGGGGCCCACAAAGGGGTCCATTATGTTGTTCCTGATGGAAATGACCAGTGACAGTGGTGAGAGGTATCTATTAGAAGTAATGGCCCATCATGTCTGTGTGGGAATCCTGAGGCTCCCTGACTAGAGGCCCAGGTGATGGGGTGGCCTGATAGTGACTAAGGAGTCATTATTAAAGTATGCCCGTCTCTTGCCCTTATTCAACTATTATAGTCCTTACTTTGTCTGACATGGTTAGCTTTGGAGTGATCTGATAGTTAGCTTTGGAGTGATTGGGGGGGCGTGTATTAGGAGGTAGATGAGGAGGGTATCTAGGGCTAAGTAGAAACTATTTCATTAGGTACTTTAAGATGTCATTTTAGTTCTTTATACTTTCTTGCTTCATTTGTTGACTCACTGCAAATTATTGTGCACTTTTCTTTAAGGTATATGTTTTCCCCTAACTTATGGATACATGCCCTATATTATGGGCCCTATGTCTATATCTAGGTTTTAAGGTTTTGTAAGAAGAGCAACACTTGAAATGGAGTTAAGGAGTCCTATGAGCTAGGAAAGGTCTCACCAGAGTGACATCTCTGGACACAGTCTGAAGTGAAGCAGATGCATATCAGTTGGTATGACTAGAGAGAAGCATGCAGGAAAGTGAACCCCACCCTAGAGGTTCCAGGACTGGGAGATATATGGGGTTTATAGAGAAAAGGTAAGTTTCCTGCTGTCTTAGGGTTTAAGAAGGCAATAGATATTGCAGCATTGCTTGGGAAGGGCCTGTTTAATGGAAAATTATTACTTATACAAATAACAGCAGTCCTGTAAGAGTGTGTAAAAATATATCATTGTCTAAGAATAAAAAATACCCCTGATTTACATATAAATACAATATTTTGGCATATTTTGTATGTACTGAGTAACAGAGACCCCAGTGTAAAATTTCTGCTTAATTTAATTATCTCCTAATAATCATTATTCTGTAAGTCATAGTCCTAAAACAAATGCATCAGAATTAGCAACAGAATTTCATCATGCTCCCTCTGCACCTATAGGTCAAGTATCTGAAAACATCTTCGTCTTTCTAGTATAGTTGTGTCTGGATAAAATATCATATTTTAATAAGTTGCTTATTGTTATATTATAACTTGGTTATGAAATTACTTTTTGTTTCTTTGTTTTATTTATTTATTTTCCCTTTTGTTGCCCTTGTTGTCTTTTTATTGTTCTTGTAGTTATTATCGTTGTTGTTACTGATGTTTTTGTTGTTAGATAGGACAGAGAGAAATGGAGAGAGGAGGGGAAGACAGAGAGGGGGAGAGAAAGATAGACACCTGCAGATCTGTTTCACTGTCTGTGAAGTGATTCCCCTGCAGGTGGGGAGCCAGGGACTGGAACTGGGATCCTTAAACTGATCCTTGTGCTTTGTGCCACGTGTGCTTAACCTGCTGAGCTACTGACCAACTCCCATGAAATTACTTTTTAAAATGTGTATAGGTTATGTTATCATAAATTTCAGATTGCTTCTGAAGAAGGTCGCTGCCACCGGCCCCCAGCCCGAAAGGACACTCAGAAGCAGCGGGGAAGTCTGTCAAGCAGTTCTTCATTTATTATGTGCTGGGCATTGATATTTAAAGGAATTTTGGCGGGCGGAATTTTGGTGGGGGGAATTTTGGCGGGCAGGGTTATCTTATTTTGTAAAGGGGAAGCAGGTGTGGTTTTGCTGAAGCAGTTTTCCGAGAAGTACAACTGTTGAGGTTATTCTATGAAGATTAATGGCGCGAAGCGTTCTCATACCAGAGTGATGATGAAGTGACTTATGGGCCTAGGGTGTGTTCCCACACTTCCCTCTTTTTTGTTTTCTTTGTCGGAGCTGTTGTAGTTTGGGGGCCTGTTGGTGGCATAGCCTGGAAGCCTCGGGGTCTGTGCCTGTTAGGTTGCCTCATCCGGGAAGAGAGCATACCTGTCTTTGGTCATCAGACCAGCTCGAGTGAGGTTCTCGGGGTGCATGCCTGTCTTAGGTTGCCCCTCCAAGGAAGGGCCTTACCCGTCATTGACTACTGCACCAGCTCACAGAACTCATCAAACACTTTCACTTTGTATTTTGCTCAAGGCCGTTTGGACCCAGGGGGTCTTTTGCCCACTACAGTTTGTGAGGTCTTTGACCACATGAGACAGCATAACTACCGACTTAAACCTTTGATGGATAAGGCTAGTCACTCGGTTTAAAATACAGGGGCCAAGGGTAAGGAGCAAAAGCAAGATCACTAAGGGCCCAGCAAGAGAGGATAGCAGGGTGGTCAGCCAAGGAGATTGGTTAAACCAGCTTTCAAACCATACGGTTTGTATTTCTCTTTCCCGTCTTCTTTTAGCGAACCCCTCCCACAACTTGGTCATGGACTCGCGGACCACCCCCGAGTGGTCAGCATAGAAGCAGCACTCTTCTCCCAATGCAGCACAGACTCCTCCCTGTTGAAGGAAAATCAGGTCAAGTCCTCTCCTGTTCTGTAATACAGTGAGGTAAGGGATTTTTCTAAATGACTTATGGAGGTCTCTATCCGCTCTAGATCTTTGTCAATAGCTGCTCTGAGTGAATGTACCTTCTGATGTGTGGTAATGAGGGAGGTTGTGCCCATTCCCACTCTGGCAGCCCCCAGCAGGGAGGCCACAGTAATGAGGGCGGCAACTATCGCCCACTTTTGTCTATGGGCTTGGTGGATTCCCTCTATGGTGTCTAAGAGACTCTCATAAGGGTGATAGATCACATGAGGGTACAAAAGGACTAAGATGCACCACTCACGATTTTTTTTCTAAGATTTCTCCCGAGACGCAGGGGGTCACTCCTGAGGCCTTGCAAGCCCACCAGGCTTCATCAGGGGCCGGGTAAAAAGCTATCTTGTTGGGATGAATGGTGTGATTGCATAACCCAGGTTTCTACTGAGGTACCAATACAAGTCCCGTTTCCCTGTACTTCCTGAAGGGTCATTCCTGTCTCAATAGCCCTTGTCTGCCTGCACCGATGGGAAGCCTTTCCCTGTATGGTAGTGTTGATAATTGCTATTGCCTCGTAGTATGGGGGTGCAGTGTGGAAACATAACCAACAGGCAGTGGTTAGATTTGGGGTGGTGTTGTTGAGAACAGAAAAGGTTCCCTGGATAAGGGGCCACATGGGATCTGCGGGAGGAGTGGTCCATGGAGGGATAACTGGCCTTGACCTATTAGAGGTCATTAGTGTGGTGAGGGAGGAGGAGTCAGCAGGAGTAAGGCTAGTGTGTGTGGGGGGGGGGCTTTGGCTTATTTCTGCCCATTTGGGATCCTTTTATTACAGGATTGGGTCCAATCAGGAGGGATGGTGGTGTCTGTGGCTGCCACCTGATGGCAAAGAAAGTTCCCGGGTCTTTTCCTGACACATATAACCTAAGCCCCCAGGTCTTTCCAGTCCTCCAATAGCTATCTGACTGCACTCTTTGCCATGTTTTAACCTTGATGGTGAAGGGATTTCGTTTGCCTACTGCTTGTCCATCTGTGCTATTTCACTTCATCTCTATTTGTGTATCTCTCTGAGCCCATGGTGCCATGGTCTCGCACCCCCATGCTTTACAGTGATAGTCATCCTGTCCCTTGCAATCTGGGGAAGCCTCAGCAGGGCAGGCCTACCACCCCATGGATCTTACTGTTCCCTCTATTCCTGTTTGTCTGCAGCCATATGCACTTTCACCGGGAACCCAGTTCCAGGTTGTTCTGTCTACAAAAGTCCTAATGTTGGAGTCAGACTGTTTCATGTGGGTGGACTGTGTTCCAAGAATAATGTCATCCATGTAAACAAAAATTTTTACGTGGCCCTCTTGGATAAGGGGTTCAAGAGGAGCATGAACATAGGTCTAACAGAAAGATGGGCTATTAGCCATACCCTGGGGTAACACAGTCCATTCAAACCTGGCGTCAGGGGTGGCAAAGTTTGTAGAAGGTACTGAGAATGCAAATTTCTCATAATCATTTGGGTGAAGGGGAATAGAAAAAAAGCAATCTTTAATATCAGTGATCACTAAATGTAGGTCTGATAGGATGGCTGGTATCCAGGGCATTCCCCTTAGGGAGGACCTCTGAATGATCATTCTTTTATTTATCTGTCGGAGGTCTTGTAGCATTCTCAATTTTCCAGAATTCTTTTTAATGACAAAAACTGGGGTGTTCCAAGGGCTGTTAGAGATTATAATATGCCTGAATTGTAGTTGTTCCTGTACTAACTCAGAGAGTGCCTCTAGCTTCTCTCAGGGGAGGGGCCACTGTTCAACCCATACAGCAGGTCCTTCTTTCCACTGTATGGGCGGCACCTGAGGAAGAGTGGCCTTCAGAGTTGGGGGTGTCTACCATCGGGTTGGTTAAGGCTACACTGTCTCCTGAAGTCATTTACACTGGGTCCTGTGGTGATGAAGGCGAGGGTACCCCAGATTGTCCTGTCCTAACCGGTTAGCCGAGAGACCCTTATTAGATTAGGGGGCAGACCCGGCCTCGGTCATTCTCCTCATCTTCCCAGTTGAGGTCGGTCTTGGGCTCCCATGATGGTGTATCCCCCCTACTCCATGAATGACAGGCACCTGTCTAATAGGCCAGGAGGAGGGAATCTCTTTGGCCTTTAAGACCATCCTATCTGCTCCTGTGTCTACCAGGCAGTTAAACCATTTTCTTCCTATCTTAATTGTCATTTTGGGCCTGATCCCGAGGACTATAGGGATGGTCCAGTGAGCCTGCAGCTGTCGGAGTCCCTCTTGGTTTAACAGGGCTGAGGGTAGCCCCCCATGAAGTTTAAAGCTTTTTTATCTTTATCGTATTTGGGTCAGCACTCTGTCTTCAGTGGAACCCTTTATTGCACCTTGGGCATGGTGTGGAGGGGGGCCTGGAGCTTTGTGGCTGAACCTTGCCTTTAGGGCATTCCCTCTTAAAGTGGCCCTCTTCTCCACTTTGGAAGCACCTTCCCCTATTCATATAGGGCAGGGCTTGAGAGGCAGCTGGAAAAGCTCTGGTGAGAGCAGCCGTAAGGGCCTCTGTCTGTCCTCTCAGTGCAGTGGCAAGAAATTCTGACTGCTGCCTGTGGCTCCCTATATCCCTGGTGGCCACTATCCACCTCTCCATAGACCTATCTTTAAGCCCTGAACAGGCCATTTTATGATCGGCATTCATTGTTTCCCATACCAACATTTTGACAAACTGGTCTCGGAGAGCCCTGGGGGGGGAATTTCCTCTGCAGACTCTTTTCTACCCTATCAATAAAAGTAGCTAAGTCTTCTCCACTTTTCTGATTAATTCCTGAGATGGGAAGGTCCGTGGGACCTTCAGCCAATTGTTTCCAGGCTGATAAGGCTAGGTGATGAATCTGATCATGGTAGGGGTCAGGGAGGGCTACCTGTTGGGTCCCTGTGCTCCATTGGTCGGCCATTCCCTAGAGTTGGCCAAATGTAAAAGGAATTGCTGGTTGGGCTGCTAGGTTTCTCTCAGCCTGTATATGGCACTCCTCTTTAAAGAGGGCACACCATTTAATGAATTGCAGCCCCAACAGGACCACCTTGCAGATGATGGTAAGCCAGTCTTGAGTATTATAGGGCTGATGAGCCAGACCCTGAAGTATCGTTTCTGCCCAAGGCGAGTTAGGACCATCTTCTAAGACAGCCTCTTTCAAATCTTTAAGAGTGTTCAGCTCCCATAGATACCACGCTGCAAGTCGAGCTGGATTTGGGTTAAGGTTGACAGGATAAGCCTGATATGATGGGGGGGCAGATGGTAGAGGTGGGGTCAATTGCATCGGGGCCGGAAGATCTGGAGGAGGAGGGTTCTTTCCTCCAAAAATATCTTGGGCTATCTGATCCTTGATATCAACTGGATCAGGATCGTCCCGGAGCAGGACGGGGGACGAGTCCCTAGAGGGAGGATCTGCACATGAGTCTGGACTATGAGAGTCAGGGTCGGGGGGGGGGGGTCCCATTGCCACTACTTTCTCCAAGAGTATATAGCAAGCCTTAAGGGCAGACAATGTGGCAGGGACTCCCAAGGGAGGCTCTTCTCCATACTCGATTTCTCTCCTTTTAACAAGAGCTTCAACACGGTCCCAAGTGTCCCAAGAAAAGAAATTGGCCCCCTTGATCCACGGGGCGGCCCATAAAACAGTCTCCCATGATTGAAGGGCATGGCAATCAGAAAGCTCAATGGCACAGCTCTTGAGCATGTACCTGACAGCCTTGAGGGAGGGATCTTGACCTTTAGATGATATTGTACCCATGGTGGGATCAGAAGAAAAAGAAGAGGAACTATACAAGAAGGGATATTAAGACAAGGCAATTGACTAAAATAAAAGGAAAGAAAAGGGTAGACCTGAGGGGCAAGGTATCTATTCTAACCTATTGTCAGGTAGGAGGCCAAAGGGGGTCCACAATCTCCCTAGAGGGGTATAGGAATCGGGCATAGGGAGTGAAAAATAACTGGCACCCAAGGGGTGACAGACAATCAACTGTGCTCGCCTGACCGGGCCCCTCGCAGGACCTTAAGGAGTCTTAAGCTTAGGAGTGGCTATATAAACCCCGACCTCAGTCTCGACAGTGTTGAGAATCTCCACTGAGCCAAGACGACTCCATGGACACGCAGGTTGAGAGCCCAATCACGCCCTATAGTCTAATGACTGTGAGGCACACAACACGCACATGGGCATTCATTCAGTCAAGAAGGGGCAATTGACTGTCCAGCCGCCGCTATTGGAATGTCGCAAGTCAGGCCTTCAGGGTTCACCAGAGAGTAGCTGCTGCCAGAACTCATCAGTTGCACTGACAAGGTCAATTCTTTCATGAATTACCAAAGTGGGGAGACAAAGTGCAAGAAAGAGGGAAGTGAATGAAGAGTTATTGGGAGCGACCAACACCCCGATCTGCGACCTCCTGTCGCCTGGCCTATTTACTTACCCCCAGTGAAGCCTGTTTCTTGCCCCACATTTGGGTGCCAGCTGTCGGGACCCTTGGATCTTGGTCCCGACCTCCGGGGGAAGAAGGTCGCTGCCACTGGCCCCCCAACCTGAAAGGACACTTAGACGCAGCGGGGAAGTCTGTCAAGCAGTTCTTCATTTATTATGTGCTGGGCATAGATAATTAAAGGAATTTTTCCAGGCAGAATTTTGGCAGGCAGGGTTATCTTATTTTGCAAAGGGGAAGCAGGTGTGGTTTTGCTGAAGCAGTTTCCTAGAAGTACAACTGTTGAGGTTATTCTCGGAAGATTAATGGCGCGAAGTGTTCTTATACCAGAATGATGATGAAGTGACTTATGGGCCTAGGGTGTGTTCCCACACTTCACTATATAAAAGAACATGATACATTCCTACAGAAAACACTTAATGTTAAGCTTGTTAACATTACTTGTTCTAATCTGTAGAGGGGCATCAGGTCTAGTAGTTGTGTACCATAAGACCAGGTCATATAGATCCATAGGAGAAAGAGGACAGAAATGAGGCATCCTTGAAATTGAATACTTGGAGTTACTCATTTTTTTTGTACCAAAGAGAGTCTTAAATTCAATAAGCACTCAATACCCTCTAAGAACATCCTAGTAATGCATGCATCCACTAGTGATAAAAGAGTAGTTGAAAACTATGAAACATCTACTAAATGATAATACTAAAATATTTCTCATGGGCTATCCTTGAATATCTGCCTTGTCTACTTTTCTGCTTCTCATGCCATCTCTCCCACTTCCCGTCATTCTTAACCCTCTGCCCTTATGTTATATGTCCTAGCTCTATCAACCTCCTTTTAGTTCATCTGTTTCAACAGGATTTCTTTATTTTGATATTTTTATTATCTTTATATATTTATTGGATAGAGATAGCCAGAAATTGAAGGGAAGGGGTTGCTAGAGAGGGATAGAGACAGAGAAACACCTGCAGCACTGCTTTACCACTCATGAAACTTTCCTCCTGCAGGTGGAGACTAGGGGCTTGAACCTGGGTTCTTGTGCACTGTAATGTGTGCACTTAACCAGTTGCCCTACCACCCAGCCCCTCACCAGGATTTCTCAAAACACTTGCAAATTTTGTTCCTTCTTCTTCATCTTGCTTCCCCCACTTCCCTATGAGGGAATTAATTTTTTTCTTGTGTGTGTATGTTACATATTCCTTTTATCATTCAATATTCATAAAAATCCATAATAAAATGCAAAGTTCTATTGATTCCTTTAAAGAGTCCATAGCATTACTTTATATGTATTTTCTGTGGTATATTAGAGACATTTTCCTATTGATTAGAATTTTGTATCCAGGTTATTTTTCTTTATATTCAGAATGTTGGAATAGACATCCTTGAGTACTTGAGAAAAGTATTGCTTCATAAGTTCTGCTCTTCCTTCAGTTTTAAAGCAAACTTTCTAACTCTTCTTAAATAAGTAAAAAACAAAACAAAACAGGTTCTAATTCTTCTTACAAACAGGCAAAACCATCTCTATGATAATTAATTAAAGGAAAGGAATTAAGGGTAAATGTTTCACCAATGAAAAATATTTACAAGCATGTATAGGATTCTATTGCTGAAGATCATATTATCACATTTCTATTAGTTACTATGAAACTAAAGCATGATTTTTAATTTAAAATATATTATCTAATTAACCAAAAATTAGCAGTTAATTTATTGCGAAAAGCAGCTATTACATTAGAAAAGAAATGGAATAAAAAAGAGTAAGAAGAGAAGGTTGGGCAGTAGTGCACCAGGTTAAGCACACATAGTACACATAGTACTAAGTGCAAAGACCAACTCAAGAATCCCAGCTACCCACCTGCTGGGGATTGGCTTCACAAGCGGTGAATCAGGTCCACAGTTGTCCTTATCTCCCCCTCCTCTCTCATTTTCTCTCTGTCCTACCCAATAAAAAATGTAAAACATTGCCTCTATGAGCAGTGAATTCATAGTGTCAGCACTGCCCCAGCAATAACTCTGGAGACAAAAGAAAAAAAAAGAGAGAAGAAAATAGAACTCTGTAAGGAATTGAGATTGAAATAAAATATAGCTACCTAAACTGATAGAGCCTATGTTTTAGAACCAGTTGATTTTGTTATAACCATTTAGTTTGTCATTTTATTCTTATGACTTCATATTCATATCCCTAAATCTGGTATAATCATAATAATAATGACCAGTCTCAAGGAGATGTTGGTGAGGCTAGAAAACCCTCAATTATCACACAAAAGTTCAGTATTACTATGGTTATCATTACTGCAGACATTGCACACTTATTTCAAACATCAAAGCTATTATATGATCCAAGATTAGTTAGGACAGAAACACAGATATTTTGTACATGTCAGAATTCCATTCTGATGGTTCACCATAATGATAATGTTTTAAAGGGATGTTTCCAATTAACCTTTTAAAATTATTTTTATTACTTCATATAGCCTATGGGTTAGTGGTATTTTTATCTTAAACTAAGTCATATTTTCTCTTAGAATTTAGAGAAAAGTTAGCATGTATCTGGAACTACTAAGTCTATTGAGAAATCAATCTTCCTCTATCTTTCTTTCCTCTCTCAATTTCTCTCTGTCTTATCCAATAAACAAAAAAAGGAAGAAAGAAAGAAATGACCTCCAGGAGCAGTGGATCCATAGTGCAGGCACCAAGATCCATCCATAACCTTGGAGGCAAAAAAAAAAAAAAAAGGAAAATGTATCTGTAAAGAGGAAGGACAGTGGACTGCTGTGTCATGTGACATACACAGTTTTGAGCCTACCCCTCACTGCCTTAAAGGAAACATTTGTGCTGTGGTTTCTTTCTCACTCTCTGCCTCTCTTTATCTCTGAAACAAAATAAAATAAAAATGAGAATGAGACACAAGGCAAATAGACACAAAAGATGAAGTTGAGTTCTGATTGTTCTCTGCTTCCTAAGCCATATTCATGGGAGGGCTTGAATACCATCCAGTCATTGGGTTTTGAGAAACAGACACCCACCTACAAAATGCATTTCTAGTTCCTACATTTGTAGATTCATGCTAGTTTTCTGTTACTTACAATCTAAAGTAGTTTAACAAATGGCCTACACCAGTCTGGTGAAGGACTGAGGCTCACATACCCTCAGAGAATATGAAATAAACCATATTAGAAAAGGGGTAGGTAACAAAGAGCTTTCCTGTCTCAAAAGCAGAAATTTATAGTCTATATCATGCCACAACAAAGTATTTAAATAAGCTCTTGGATACTTAGATTTCATGCTTATCATTGATGAAAAGTTAATGAGGATAGTAACAAATGACAAAATATTTTGAAATATTTTGAAACTATGTAGTTTGCACCTTAAAATTCCCATTCTTAGTCCACTATGTACATAAGCCCTATACTTACCTGCAAACACAAAAATAAATATTGGAGGAATCGGGCAGTAGCATAGCAGGTTAAGCACACGTGGCACAAAGTACAAGGACAGGCTTAAGGATCCCAGTTCGAGCCCCCAGCTTTCAGCTGCAAGGGAATCGTTTCACAGGCAGTGAAGCTGGTCTGAAAGTGTCTTTCTCTCCCCCTCTCTATCTTCCCCTCCTCTCTCTATTTCTCTCTGTCCTATCCAACAACAACAACATCAATAACTAAAGCAACAATAAAAAAGGGGGGCAACAAAAATGAAAATAAATACACAAAAATACATATTGGATCACGCATTTAAAATATTTGAGGTCTAGGCAAAAAATTATAAATAATATAAACTTGGTAGATTTAACAAGAATTATAGATAAAACTGATATAGTGATTTAAAAATTTACATACTCCAGATGTTCACTGTATTTGTAAATATCAAACCTGACATTTCTGGACCTGCAAGATAGTTCACTTGGGAGGGTACCTGCTTTGTCATGTGTAAAAACCAGATTTCATGGTAGCACAACAGGTTAAGCGCACAACAGGTTAAGCACACGTGGCTCAAAGTGCAAGGACTGCTGTAAGGATCCAGGTTCAAGCCCCCAGCTCCCTACCTACAGGCGATGAAGCAGGTTTGCAGTTGTCTTTCTTTCCCCGTCCTCTTTCCATTTTTCTCTGTCCTATATAACAAAGAAGACAACAATAATAACTACAACAACAATAAAAAACAAAGGCAACAAAAAGGAAAATAAATAAAACCAGATTTATGCCTCTCCCTCTCCTCTCTCCCCCCCACCCCCCGTCAATCCGGAGTGGAGAAGCCACTACAGTCTTTATAAATCAGCCATCTCTCTTTTATTTCCAATAACATCTATCTCAATTCCATTGTAAGACTCATTCCATTATGATATTTTCATAAGCAAATCATCAAACAGTATCATGGTAAGAAAAAATTATCTCACTGTCACTTAGTCATATTTTATGGTTGAGATCAATGAGCAAAGAAAAATTGTGGGTGTTTAAATACTAGTGACAGGTCGTATTCACAGACAGGGAGCTTTCACAGTAAAATACAATTTGGAGAGTGCTTGGCAGGTGGTATCTTAGGGAATGTTTCTTTCTTTCTTTTTTCATTTTTTCTTTCTTTCTTGCTTGCTTTCTTTCTCTCTTTTTTTTTGAAAATTGAGTCCTCCAAAGTGAAGTCAAAAGACAGGCTTATAGCACTATGAAACTCAAAACATAAAATTTGTTATCAAACCATACTAACAAATAGGATGGTGAGTATTATCTTAGGTCACCCTCAGACCAGACTCAATAAAAATAGCTCTAGGAAGTAAATGGTAGTTACATACCTATGTGTGTATACATATACCACACCCACATGAAGAATAGTTCTCAGCTTCTAGGGTGGAGGATGGGGTTGTGGGGTGTGGAAGAGGGAAAGAAAAGACTTGAATAGGTAATACATATGGAAATGGTATAGGTTTATTTCATTAAATTCTGTTTTTCTGGCATTTATTATCATATCATGATAAACATTATAATTTCATGCCATATTTATAAGATAGTAAGAATTTATGCTTAAACACTTTGAAGATGAACCAGAGGAGGAAAGAGGTTTTGTTTGTTAGCTTGTTAGTTTGTTAGTCATCCCTGTAATTCAATACTCTAAACTAACTTTATTCAAATAGAAATAAGACTGAGGTATCCCAGCACTAAAATTTCCTCCAGTTTGGTGGAAGCTAGGTTAGCACCTGGGTCACGCACATGGCAAAGCAAGCACCCTTCCTGATGTACTATTTTGTGAGTCTGGTACAAAATAGGGTGTTTTTTTAAAATTTATTTTATCTTAACTAGAGAGAGTGAGACAGAGAGAAAAAGAAAGAGAAATGGAAAGAGAAATAGAGAGTCCAGAGCACTGTTCAGCTCTGGCTTATGATAGTGCTATATGGATTATGGATTGATCCTGGGACCTTTGGTGCTGTAGGCATGAATATTTATTTTTTTAATTTTAAAATTATCTTTATTTATTTATTGGATAAAGACAACCAGAAATTGAGAGGGAAGGGAGTGATGGAGAGGAAGAGAGACACCTGCAGCACTGCTTCTTTCCCCCAGCAAGTGGAGACCAGAGGCTTGAACCCAGGTCGTTGTACACTGTAACATGTGTGCTCAACCAGGTTCGCCATCACCTGGGCCCAATGCCTGAGTATTTTTGCATAGCTATTATGATGTCTCCCCAGCTCTGGTATGAGTTTTTCTGAGGGAAAATGAATCTATTAAAGTTATCCTCAGTTTTCCTGTCTAACTAGCACTCTTAATCTTTTTTTTCTCTCTTCCTTTTGGATCTATCAATAGCAGTACTAAAACCCACAGTACCTCCTCACTACTCTCACTCATAGTAGTTAGCATATAACATAATCTACATTTTACTAAAAATGAAGAAGGAGAAGGAGGAAGAGGAGAAGATGAAGAAGACAGTTCAGAATGTTCAATTTATTAAAGAAAATTTTTCTCTGAAATCAAAATGCTAACATTACTAACATCCCTTGAAATTATAAATGATTTTAAACCTAAGTCTGGAAGGAATATATACAAAGATTCCATATAATCAATAGATCTAAAGTCAAGTACTGTTGGTCTGCTTCTAATTCTGCTTCTAAGACCCCTTCTTTTTTGATAATCAAGGTTAGTTTCGCTTGCATTGCTTAATGCTGTGGTCTATTTACATAATTACTGTTTTACCTGAGATCCGCCCTGTCTGCAGGGCACTGGTTTAATCCCCACTAGTTCACACTCTCTTTTCCCTCCGCCCCCTCTCCTAGTCACATCCTGTTTTCCACCCAACCACTTCCTTCCTGGAAACTATAAATGCAGATTCTTTTCTCAATAAACATTGCACTGCTTCCCAGCTCAGCCATGAGTCCCTGGTCGTCTTTCTCCCACCCGCGAAGCTAGCCTGGCAAAGTACACCCCTACTGTAGCTCATTTCCCTGTGATCTTACCATCACTCTCTCCAATTTGATATTTATTATTTCTATATCAGTTTTGTTTTAATTTTCATCTATATGTTCTACCAAATGTTGTATATTATCATTTTGTAAGTTTCAAACTATATTATAGTTTGAGAGGTGGCTCAGTGGTAGAGCAGAAGACTGGAATGCATAAGATTCTATGTTCAATCTCTAGAATTTCATGTATTAGGGTGACTTTCTGGTTTTGGTGTGCTTTTCATTAATAAATAAACAAATATTTTAAAAAATAAACTACCAAAACTATGTGGTAATGCAGGGTCTGGGAAATGAGTCATTATTAGAATATAAAATATGCATATGTCGTTAGGATCCTGGTTCGAGCCCCCAGCTCTGCATCTGCAGAGGAGTAGCTTCACAAGCGGTGAAGCAAGTCTGCAGGTGTCTCTCTTTCTCTCCCCCTCTCTGTCTTCCCCTCCTCTCTCCATTTCTCTCTGTTCTATACAACAACAACAACTATAACAACTACAAGGGCAATAAAATTGGAAAAATAGTCTCCTGGAGCAATGGATTAGTAGCCCCAGCAATAACCCTGGAAGCAAAAAAAAAAAAAAAAATTGCCTATGTAAGATCATACTTTTGGTCTCTAGCACCACATATGCAAAAGCTGAGCTGTGCTGCATTTTATTTCTTTTTGGCAAAAGTAGATACTTTTTTTGTTTAAAAATATGTAATTCAAGAGAAGTTCAAAGTTAAGTTTCTATGTAGATTACTAAACTGAAATGAAAGAGTCTACAGTATTGACATTCACTCTTTTTAACTACATAAAAAATGAACTAACTGAGGAAGAATTTATGGAAACCTGTGAATGATAGTAAATTATAAATGACAGGTGAGAAAGATATTTCTGTGAGTTGACTGAATCCTAGATACAACCAAATTTAAGAACATCTATTATGTTTGTTTTAAACTTAACCTCATTTCTGTTAGTTTTTCTACCTTGAAATTACATTGAGTTCTTAAATAAAAGTTGACACCCAAAAGAGGTGATGGGACATGGGACTCTGGTGATGGGAACTCTATAGAATTGTACCTTACAATTTTGTAAATCATTATTAAATAACTAATAAGGTATTTAAAAATAATGCTGATTGTAATAAGACACTGAAATGAGAAATTGTCTATGTGTAGATATTATTGTGCACAGATGATTTCTGTCTCTGGAGAGGAAGTTGGGAGTATTTTCTGTATGTCTGGTATATATTAGAATGCAGGTCTCCTACCTTTCTTGGGTGAAATTTTTATGAATGTAGGAAAAGTAATGAAAATATTAACATAAATTTATTAGTTTCAGCAGCTTCTAGTAAGATTCTGTACAAAAGCGAGGAGCTTATATTCTTAAGGCCTTTATTTGGAGAAGAACACATTTAGATTTGTTAGTGAAATATAGTGATCTTAAATAGCTGAACGCCATAAAAGCAGGATTTGTGAGTAGAAAACAATGCAAATTACCTAACCCTCAAAAAGTTAGTGTAGGAAACTAATACAGTAAGATTGAAAGGGCCAGGGAGGTGACTCAGCAGTACAGTAGATTCTTTGCATATGCCCTGGTTCTATGGTTCTATCCCTGTATTGCGCAACAGCAAAAAAAAAAAAAAAAAGCCAACAATAAATAGGTTATCTTAAGTGGAAGAGTGGTAGTCTTATCATTACTCTTATACACCAGAAAAAATATATAATGTTATAATACTATAACATTATATATTATATTATATTATATATTATATACACACACACATATATATATGATTTAATTCAGATATTTCTTTTCCCAGCCTCCACAATGCTTACTCCTTGGCTGGCATAGGTAATGCTCTTTATAGGTAACAGGTAATGTAAGACATTACATGCTGGAATACAGTAGAATAGAATAAAAGTAAGTCTAATAAACTGATTTCAGAGGAAATCATTTAAAAATAGATTTGAGAAACTGACAGAACCCTAAGGAAGTTCATTGGGAAAAGCACACACCCAAAGTAAGTTTAAGATTGAATACACTTGCTCTAAGATTCCTACAGCAGATCATTAACCTATATAAAATTCAAGAACAAACTAACAAAAAGAGTGGGGATGGGTAGGTATAGAAAACAGGAATCTATATTATTATTATTACTATTATTACCTCCAGGGTTATTGCTGGGACTCTGCTTGCACTAAGAATCCACTGCTCCTAGAGGCTATTTTTTTTCCTTTTGTTACTCTTGTTGTTTATCTTTGTTATTACTGTTGTTGTTATTGCTGTCATTGTTGTTGGATAGGATAGAGAGAAATGGGAAAGAAGGGGAAGACAGAGAGGGGGAGAGAAAGACACCTGCAGATCTGCTTCACTGCCTGTGAAGCGCCCCCCCCAACCCCCCCCCGCAGGTGGGGAGCTGGGAACTGGAATCCAGATCCTTAAGCCGGTCCTTGCACTTCAGGCCATGTGTGCTTAACCCGCTGTGTCACCACCCAGCCCCCAGAACCTATTATTTTTTAATCATCAGTTTAGCATTCAGTTCATTAATTATATCTATAGAAAGTAGGCGGATGAAGTAATCATAGCTTCACAGAGGAAATACGACCATAAATGCCTTTCAAAAGTGAACAATGTCTCAAGAATGTGAACCCTGATGATTTTTATAGTAGTCAGGGAAAAGGGAATCAAGTATGTGAGCTGGAATTTATTCCATGCCCCAAGAGGGGTCTTTATTATTCCTTCCTATGGAATATAATTTAGGTTAAATGTCAAAGACAGATATTTGTTTAAACAAACAGTAGCTTCATTGAAATTATTTTTTTTTTATCCCCAAATACTGCTCTTGTGTGTTGTGAGTGGTTAAATTAATATATTGTGGAGACACACACACATCTGGGCCTGATCAAGGGGGACTATACCTCTCATTATTAAATACATGCATCATCTGGAGATAATATAGCTTTAGTTATTCTAGGGGAAAAAACTGAGTGCATACTTGGTAATAGTTGGGATTATAATGTTAGGTGATTATAGTTCACCACAATTTAGATGATGGATAAACATGGTTAGATGCTAGAAATGGGCTGGAAAATATACCTTTGTGGACCTATTATTTCCCACCACATATTTGCTTCTAGAAAAGATGCCAATCATAGAGCATACTTCTTCCCCCAGCCTATATGCTCAGTCTCAAAAGTTAGCAAATTTCACAGACCTGCTATCAAAAAGGACTCTATTTTTCATAAATAGAGCAGTTATTCCTAGGTGGGTCTATGGATATGATAAGAGTGATTATATTAGAACTATCCATAGGCATATTTAAATAATGGAGAGAAAACTAGGGCAATACAGTGTCAGCTTAATAATCAGTGGTTACATATCTTCCCCAGATACAAGGAGACTCTCCTTCTAAAATGAAGAATATGAAGTTAAGTTAAAAGGAAGTCAATGGAGACAAAGATTTTATGCATACGTTTTTTATACTTTGGAATCTAATCAAACCTAACCGAGGAATTACCACTGAACTTCCCAAATAAACAATAGAAGCAATTTCACTTTCAGTTTTACACAGAATTATTTCTGTCCTAATACATTCTGATAAATGTTCCTTATCATGCTTCTGAAAAAAAGCAAGATACCATTTCAGGTCCTTTAGTTATTAAACAACTATGCTATTATACATCAATTAACTAAATTGTTGATAGAATTTATATGAAATGAAAGCTATATGTGCTGAGAAATCAGGAATTAAGATGGGTGCTTTTCTTTGCACTTTTAGCAATAAACCTTCCTTTGGAAACTACCCAAAACATGAGTAAGAAACGAGCCATTTTTAATTGTATCAAATCCCTGATTGTAACCAGGTCAGGAGGTGATTTCATAACTAAATTGCACTGATAATATTTTCTCGCCTACTTAGAAAGTGAGCCTGAGAGTCTGTTAGTTAGTCATGGCATTAGACTGGATCTACAACATGTAATTTCAGTGGGTGACAGTGTCATTCCTTCTTAGAGATGAAAAGCAGAGAAGTCATTATGTAGATATGGAAACAATGATGCAGATAACAGGGGTAAATAAGAAACACTGGAAAGAATTTTGATGATTCTCTAGGGTATAATCTCTGTCTCTGAGACGCAAACTCATTCTAGTTCTTATTTTATTTCTCCAACTCTGCAAACTCAACTTTGCTTCATTGTCTTCTTACTCCACTACTATTTGGGTTGTTTTTATTTGCAGTTAAATGCTTCAAAATAGTACAGTTAACATTAATTTTGATGGCAACACAATGTAATTATTTATTGAGATTTGATAGCTTTCCAAATGTCTTTTAATATTTACTATTACTTCTTGACATAGGTAGTATCCTGTGGGGCTATGTGTCAGCTTGATAGAGCTTAGGGAAAACTCCCCCATCCTTGGATGGAGGTCTGAGAAGATACCTCCTTGTAAGTCTCTCTCAACTGAGATGAGCAAAGGGGAAAAACCGTCTCTCAGACTTAGTTCTTCCCTTTCAGTCTCTCAGAAACCTCACTGCCTCTCTCCATTAACTGCAGGCCACATGGCTGCCTGCCTTAAGGTTCATTCAAAGTTCACATAGTCACCCAGAGTTCACACAACCACCTCACTTTTGATCACTAGAGAAAGCATACTCCATCACACACCTCTCTGACATCAGTCAGTGAAGCACCAAACTTTATTTCCTTATAGCTTTGACACCTACCATGCTCTGTTTATCTTCTCTATATCTCACCCTACTACTGGTTTAACGCCTATGTTTCTCTCAAATACCTTTGGATAATTAAGTTGCTTGCATCATGGAGAATAATTGTCTTGACCTTTATGTATCTCATCAATTCCTGTCATACCATCCCCCCACCATAGGGGCAAGCTGACCTTTAAGAAACCTGTAATTTCTGATGTATTTGAAAAATGTTCTTTGTCTGAAACCTTATTTAAACCCAAGCCTACTCTCAAATAAACGAGAGTGCTTCAATTCTCCCTGGCCTGAACCGTGTCATCTCTTCAACGAGCGAGGGAGAAATGGTCAGTTTACCTTCATTGCTGGAATTCACCTCATGTGAGTGCCAGAAGTATCCTGAATTTAGATATGATGAGTTAAATGTCAATCTATGTTACTATATGTTTAGTTGAAAAATATTCAAGAAAGTTATTATTACTGATTAAAGAATTAGTAAGATTTGAGGGGTTGGAATATAACTCACCCAGAAGTGCACATACTTCTCTATGTGTAAAGACCTAGATTTGAGCCCCCAGCATCACTCCTTCCCTCTCTATCTCTCTATATGGTATTAAAAGGGGGCGGGGAGAGTCTGCTAGGAATGGTAGAATCACATAGATGTAATAATGTCCAGTGATGCCTAACAAAGTTTCAGAACCTAGATATAGACTAGGGCCCATGAAATAGGGCACATGTCAACATGTGTCCATGTTAGCGGAAAATATGTATCTTAAAGTAAAAGTGGGCAATAGTCTACAACGACTCAGTAAGTGCATCAAGCAAATAGAAAGGCCTAAAAATAACCCCATAAAGTACTTAATCAAACAGTTTCTACTTAGACCTAGATATCCTCTTTATATACTTGCTATTTCACTTCCCTCAATCACTCTAAGTATAACTTTGTAAGATAAAGTAAGGACTACAAAAGTTGAATACGGGCAAGAGAGCAGCACACTTTGATGATGGCTCTTTTGGTCCTTACCAGACCACCCCATCATCTGTGCCTTTAGTCAAGGAATCCTGAGATTCCTACATTGATATGATGGGCCTAGACTTCTAACAGTTCCCTGTCTCTACCATCAGTGGTCATCTCTGTCAAACAACATCATACATCCTCTTGTGGTCTTCTACAGAATCTTGCCCTCAATGCAGAACAACAATGGTAGGTACTGCCCCATTCTCTGAAGAGAAGCTGGGTCAACATATTCTGCCATTTGAGTAAGAATGGTCCTGATATCAGTGCATCCTAGAATGTTCCTAGCTATGACCATGGAATACAAGATCAGACTTACAGGGATGCAGAGGTTACACAGGATCCTGTGATAACTATGAACAGACATGGGCCCTAGGTAAGATCAATAGGGTTTACATTTAATGATATTTACATATTTTCTTAATATTTGGGAGCTACTCTCTGCTCTGATCCAGCTTTCTAGTCCTATTCTCAACTCTGACACCATCTTCCCAGACAATACTTTTGGTCTACTTGCTGTCAGGCTCAGACAAAAGTTAGTAAAGTCAGGGGTCCCTTGCAGTATATCTAAAACAGACTTTGTAGCTTCTTCCAACTTGAAGACCCCAAATCTAATGTGCTATATTTTTACCTTTGGATTCCTGATTACTGAAAAAAAATGTTCTGTTTTATATCTTAATGCTTTCCAGACTCCAAGTTCCAGATGTTATCATGACACCAACCTGATTTCCCTGAGCAGAAAAATTCCCCAGTGTGTCCTTGGAACCCACCTCTCCATAGTCCTACCTCAATAGGGAAAGATAGAAACAGGCTGGACTCGACCTGTCAGTGCCCATGTCCAACAGAGAGGCAATTACAGAAGCCAGACCTTCCACCTTCCGTACCCCATAAAGACTTTTGCTCCATACTCTGAGAGGGATGAAGAATAGGGAACCACCCAATGGAGAGGACGGGATGCAGAACTCTGGTGGTGGGAATTATATGGAATTGTACCCCTTTTATCCCATAATCTTTCTGATCATTATTAAATAACAAATAAAAATGTCAAGTGACAAAAAATAAATACTGTTATTTTATTTAAAACTTTTTATTTATTTATTTAATATTGGGTAGAGACAGAGAAATCGAGAGAGGAGGGAGGGATAGAGTGAAAGAAATAGAGAGATACATGCAGCCCTACTTTACCTCTCATGAAACTTTCACCCTGTGGGTGGGGACTTGAATCTGAGCCCTTGTACACTGTAATGTGTCTGCTTAACCTGGTGCACCACCACCAGCCTCCAAGAGGAATGACTTTTATAGTCCAGAGGTCATTATATACTAAATATATCACAACTTATTAGGGAGTGGATTCCAGTAAGTCCAGGTTTCCTGTAGCCTGTCACAAATTGTGTTTCTATAAACAGAGCTGGCTGGTCAGTCAATTGAATCCATGTAACCTTCTTTTTATCTTTTATTTTTTCTGTTCATATTCTTTTACACATTTCAGGAAGCTATCTTAACTTTCAGAATGCTTAATAGACTAAATATAAACATTAATTCTTTTAGCAAGAATCTTGCCCTTTATTCGACTGATTACAACAATGCTAACAGTATACTGGATAACACTATAGACTCTTCCAGTTTTGCCATAGTGATATGTGTATGACATTACTTTTTGTTTATTTGTTTGTTTATTATTACCATCAGACTTATTGCTGAGGCATGTCAGCACTACAAATCTATGACTTCTGGTGGCTATTTCTTAATCTTTCTATTTTATTGGATAGGAGAGGGAGAAATTGAGAGAGAAGGAGGGGGAGAGAAAAATAAACCTGCAGACTTGCTTCACCACTCATGAAGCATTTTCTCTCTGTAGGTGAGGAGCTCAAACCTGTGTCTTGGTGCATGATAAGTGGCATTACTTTGTGAATAGTGTCAACTCCTTATGTCTATAATATGATCTGTATGTAAATGAAAAAAGGAAGAATTATGTTCTCTAAAGGGAATAGAGAATATATTAAGGGAGTCTGTCTTGTGTTAATCATTTTGGTGATTTACTGGAATATGGGGACTTTAGTCAGAAAGTCAGTTGTTGTATATGTGTAGGCTCATTTCTGGGCTCTCAACTCTGTTCCATTGATCTTAGTGTCCATTCAGTGGGGGGTAAAGACATTCTCTTCAACATCTGGTGCTGGGAAAATTGGACAGTCACATGTAGAAAAGTGAAACTAGACCACCACTTAACACCATATACCAAAGTCTAATAAAAATGGATCAAAGATCTAGATATTAGAGCAAAAACTCTAAAATTTATACAAGAAAACAAAAAATAAACTTTGCAGGATCTTCAAGCCAAAGATGCATTTAGAGATTTAGCTCAAAAGGGGAAGGAAAATGAAAACAAGAATAAAAATAAATGGGATTACATGAAACTGAAGAGCTTCTACACACTAAAAACAAACAATACAAAGATGACGAGGAATCTGAGTAAATGTGAAAAGAAATTTGCACATCACACATCAGACAATTGACTGATATCAAACATCTCTACAGAGTTGGTACAGATCTATAAAAGAAGTAAAAATAACCCAATAAAGAAAGTCCAAAGAACTAAACAGACAGTATTCTAAAAACAAGAAACATGTGGCCTGCAGACACATGAAGAAATGCTCCATTTCACTTATCAGTAGAGAAATGCAAATTAAAACTACACTGAGATACTATCTCACACTTCAGAGAATAGCTTCCATCAATATATCAGGAAATAGCAGCTGCTTGTGAGGTTATGGAGAAAAAGAAACTCTGCTATGCTGCTGGTGGGAATGAAAAGTGGGGCAGCCCTTTTGAAAGACTGTACAGACAGTCCTTAAAAATACAAATGGGGTTGCCTTATGATTTAGCTATACTACTCCTGGGCATATATTCAAGAACACTGAAATACTAATTTGAAGGAACATACTCCTATGTTCATAGCTGCATTTTTTTTAGCCTCTATGGTTATTGTTGAGGCTTGGTACTGTCACTACAAATATACTGCTCATGATGACCTTTTTCCATTTTAATTGGCTAGGACAGAGAAAAATTGAGAGAGGTGGGGAAAGAGAGAGAGACAGAGAGAAAGAGAGAGAGTACCCATTCATTGTGGAAACTGACGATCCTTCCTAGCAGACTGAATCCACATGGATCCCAGTCACTTTCAAAGCCAGCAACAAGCAGCTCCTGACAGCTTTCAACCTGACGCTGTTGACTGGCGACGGAAGAAGGGCAAACTCTAGAAGAAGAATAGACCTGTTTCACTACTTGTGAAGCATTCCTCCTGCAAGTGGGGGCATGGCTGCATTAATCACGTATTCAAAGAGTGGAAGCAGCCTAAATACCCATCAGTAGATAACTAGCTGAAAAAACTTATGTGATTTATATTCTATGGAATACTACTCTGCAATAAAAAAATATAATAATGTACCCTTTGGTACAAAATGGATGGAACTGAAAGTTAGTATGCTTAGCAAAGTAAGAAGAGAGAAGAAAGACAACTACCAGATGATCTCACTGATATATGAACTCTAGAGATCTGATACACATGAACTTTGAAAAAAAAAAGCAAGAAAAACTAAGTTTTGTGAGAAATATAATGGTTATCTTTGGAAGGTGGGAAAGTAGAGATACAGAACTGGTGGTAGGGGGATGTGGAACTATATACTGTAAGATATATAGATACAGAACTCTGGTGGTGGTAGGGGGATGTGGAACTATATACTGTAAAGTTACAATCTTATAACCTACTATTAATCACAAATAAAAAAACTAAAGTCAGTTTGTGTGTGTGTGTGTGTGTGTGTGTGTGTGTGTGTGTGTGTACGTGTGCGTGTGTGTAGGTAATTCTACTATTCCCAGGCTGACTTTTCTCTTAAGTTTAATTTCAGGTAGAGACACAGAGAAAAGGAGATGCTACATTACTGTCCCATTGTCTGAGTAGTCTCCTTATTGCTATGGCATACCTCTATGATGCCTGGTCTCAAACTAAGGATCTCTCTCACACAGTAAGATACAAACACTGTATCAGAAGACCCCTATTCTATTCTCTGATAAATAATAATTAAGAACTGGATGTCAACCACAATGTCACATTAAGAATAATTTTGACAGCTACTATTATTTGATCCCTCCAAATAAATTTAAAAAACTAAAATGAAAAATGGTAACCCACTGATAATGAGTCTGTTCTAGGTTCTCAGAAAATAATCTTGTGGCTATGTTTATAGGTAATATTTAGTGCACTCTGTCTTAAGTACTTTGTTTTGTTCTCCCCTGTTATTTTTCTTAGCTAAAGCTCTGGCATTAAAATTTAAACAAATGTTTACATGACTCAGACAATTTGATGCAACACGAAAGAACATCTTTGCTCCTAGCTGAACAGAATTTGTGTGACTGCTTAAATAAAAACATTTAGAAAAAAATTATCCATGGGAAATCTTACTTGTGACATGACCTACCACAATATAATTCAATATAGAGACAGGGTCTGAGTCTAATATATCATTGTGTTTTCCACTGTACTCTGTACAATTTTATGTAGTAGTTCTTACTGGATATTTTTTGAAAAAAAATCAATGTAAGGTAGATCCAATTATGGATTGCATCCGGGGATGATTGTATATGATCCAGCAGGCAATTCAACTCTATCATAATTTTTTGTTGTTAATATTTCAAAGATTTATGAGAGATGCTTTTCATTATAGTACCATTTAGTCTCACGCTGCTCTTTTCCATTAAACTGCTTCCCTTATTATCAGAGATTAGATACTTATTCACCTTCCTTTTTTAGTGTCTAGTACATTATAGGAATGCTATAAAATATGCAAAATAAATCAATATGTCAAATATAGGATTATTTCAAGATTCCAGTGCATTTACCTATATAAGACAGTTTGATTAAAGGAGTATGTGAGTAGTCTAGCTATCTAATTCTCAAAGTAGGGAGCTATTTTCTCACTCTTGGTGAGTCCAAGATTCTCATAACTTATCTTTTCAATGTATTCTCACCATCAGACTTAAAAAACAAAAAAATCTCTTCCAATAATCTTACTCTGTAGCCTACCTCAAGTAACCATTCTAATGACAATATCTTACATTTTGCCATTATCACTAGCAATATCATTTTCTTAATTTTAATTTTAAACATCACACTCCCTGACTATCACCTACATTCTTATCAGCTTATTCTCAGTAGGCCTCTAATATCTAAAACTTCAACTCCAGTAAAAACTTCAATTCATAGACCCTCATGTGTTTCTGCTCTTCTTTGTCACCATCTCTCTTCTATTAAGCTTAGACTATCTATCATTCAGTCATTCCCTTAAATATACTTGCAATCCTTTATCTCTTTCTCTTCTCCATTGCATTCTCCTAATCAGTGTCCATGCCTGGTTGAATATAGCCCTTTACCTCTTCAGAACCTCCACAACCTGGAAGGAAATAACCAACTTGCTAATTAATCCTTAACTTTCAGCAACACCTAAGTCAACTCCCTTACTCTACTTTCCTTGTTAAGACCACTGTTTCCTATATTCTTCCTTGATATTTCTCATATATTTCTTCCCAAACTCTAATATCTCCCCCACCTTTCAGCTCTTAACTACTGATTATGTTTCTTGTTAGATTGAGAAAAATGATGAAATCAGAAAAGTGGGACATTCAAGCAACAAAATACAAAAACTTAAAAAAAAAGTTTTGCTCTAATGTTTGGATAGTCTAGCCTCTGAAAAAGTACAATCTTTCCAAAGTGCATTAAATTTCATTTACTATCACATACTCAATTACAGGCTGTGGTTTGCTCTCTTTTTCTCCCTTCATCATTCTTCCTCACCTTATTTATTAATATTTAGATGAATATAAAAACATTTCAATATCGTTCACTTTGAAGAATTTTTAAAATATTTTTCTTGCCATGCAGGCTTTAAAGAACTGTATTTATTTATTGGATAAAGATAGCTAGAAATAGAGAAAGAAAGGGGTGATAGAGAGGAAAGAGATAGAAACAAATAGACACTTGCAGCTCTGCTTCACCACTCATGAAACTTTCCCCCTGCAGGTGGAGATGGGGGGGTTCAAACTTGATTCTTTGTGAATTGTAACATGTGCACTTAACCCAGTGTACAACCACTGGCCCCCACTGGAAAGAATTTTTAAAGCGGCTTCTCATGTATCTGTTTCTTTTTGCAACAGAGGTTCTAAAGGGCTTCTTCTATCATTCTCTATACCAATACCTATCTTCTCAAATTTTCTTGAAAGTGACTTCTTTCCTATCAATTCTTGCCAAAGTGTTCATGCCACTTAAAATGACAAGACAAATAGTCAATTCTTGGTTTTTATTCGACTGCATCTAACAGCAGCATTTGTCACAGTTGATTACTCTTTTTTAAATATAAAATTTCTACCCTGTTTTCTTTGACCTCCAACATACTCTACTGACATTTCTCATTTATCTATGCTGATTTACCTTTAATCTTTTAGATTTATAGACATCAGTCATCTTATATTATCTTTCCCTGGATGTTTTCTGATGGGTCCATAACTTTATCTCCATCCCAATCCTCTTCTTTAAACTACAGATTCATATCAGATGCTCTCTACATCCCAATTTTGAAATCTATTAACATCAAATCTAGCATATCACAATAAGGTCATCATTATGTCCATCCTTCAAAAATATAAAGGGCCAGCATAATTATTTTTTTCCTTCAGGTTATTGCTAGAGCTCAGTGCTAGCACTACAAATACACTGGTCCTAGTGGACATTTTTTCCATTTTATTGGATGGGACAGAGAGAAATTCAGAGGGGAGAGAGAGAAAGATAGAGATAGATAGATGATAGATAGATGATAGATGATAGATAGATGATAGATAGATGATAGATAGATGATAGATAGATAGATAGATAGATACCCACAGATTAGCTTCACTGTTCGTAAAGTGTCTCCCCTGCAGGTGGGGCACCAGGGGCTCGAACTCATATCTTTTAGGGTCCTTGTGCTTAGTACTATGTGCACTTAATCAGGTGTTCCACTGTCTGGCCCCTAAAACAATCTTTTATTGCTCACATTCTACCGTTCAGCTAAATATACAGATGCATGCTTTATTTCTCCCTTTACAATTTAATATATATTCAGTCCATTAGAATTTGTTGCATTATCCATTATCTGTTAAAACATAACCTGAATCTCTGTGTTTATCATTCTACTATATTAGTCTCTCAGTCTTGCTCATTTCTTACTTGAGTACTTGCAGAAGCTTGAAACTTTCCAACCTGATTTTACCTTTGCTCCCATGTCCAGTAGTTTTTAGATTCCGTTGTTTAGAGGAGATTCTATAATCAATGGGAACTCTCACTATGCCATTGTACTACTTTGCCCCCCAAATCTAAAATATCTTCTTAGTCTGACACCTATAAGCATTCTGAGAAGTAATGAAGAAGGAGAACACAAAGTAGAGATTGCTTGAACCTTTGAAGTGTCTTCCTGGAAATTGTCACATAAAATTTCCACTAATATTAAAAAATGTTAGTTGTCGGACTCAGGCAAAAAATTAGTAAAATCATGGACCCCTTGGAATATACCTAAAATAGACTCCCTAGCTTTTTCCAAATGGAGACCCCAAATCTCATCTGCTACAGTCTTACCTTTAGGTAGGTTCCTGATTATTAAAAATTTCTTCTGCTTTTTTTTTTTTTTTTTTTTTTTGCCTCCAAGGTTATTGCTGGGGCTCAGTGCCTGCAGTAAAAACAACTACTCCTGAAGGCTAAGGGCTCGGTGCCTACCTTAGGAATCCACTGCTCCTGAAGCCAATTTTTTTCTTTTGTTGCCCTTGTTGTTTATCATTGTTGTTGTTATCATTGCTGTTGTTATTGCTGTCATTGTTGGATAGGACAGAGAGAAATCTAGAGAGAAGGGGAAGACAGAGGGAGGAGAGATAGGTAGATACCTGCAGACCAGTTTCACCAGCTTTGAAGCGACCCCCCCCCCCAAAGGAGGGGAGCTGGGGACTTTAACTGGGATCCTTATTCTGGTCCTTGTGTTTCATACTATGTGCTTTTAACTTGCTGCACTACCGCCCAGCTCCCTTGCTTTATATCTTAATGCTTTTCAGCCACAAAGTTGCAGATGCTACCATGAAGCCAACCTAACTTTCCTGGACAGACAACTTCATCAATGTGTCATGAAACCCCACCTTCCCAGAGCCCCACCACACTAGAGAAAGAAAGAAACAGGCTGAGAGGATGGATTGACCTGCAAACACCCATGTCCAGAGAATAGGGAATTACAGAAGCCAGACCTTGCATCTTATGCACACCATAATGATCCTGGCTCCATATTCCCAGAGGGATAAAGAATAGGAAAGCTTCCAATGGAGGGTATGGATATGGAACTCTGGCAGTGGGAATTGTGTGGAATTGTATGCCCTCTTATCCAAAGGCCTTATCAATTATAATTTAATCAATAAAACTTGTCAAATTAAAAAATTGATCATGCCTAAATATAAAAGAAGTGGAGATGTGGTAGGTTTCATAAATATGCCAGATTAATAATCAGGACATAGATAAATATTGAGAGGCATTTAGGAGTGTTTATTACAGCTCCCTATAGTTTATTCTTTCACATTTGTCATTATTTTCAGTAAGAAAACATATCCAGCCCTCTAGTTGTTGTGTGACTGAAATGAGACTTTCACTGTAATTATTGGAGTCTTTGTCTAGTGATATCTCTTAAGATATCTGTGTAAGGATATACTAATAACAGCACAATTTATGTTTTTATAATTTCATTAGTGACTTAATATTGATTTACATAATTATAAGATATCAGGTAGAATTTTGCACTGTTCCCACTGCCAGAGTTCTGTACCCCCATTCCCTTCATTGGAAGCTCCAGTAGTTCACCCAAGGTTGCAGTTATGAGTTGACTATTACTTCTATAACCATTTGTCTATATTTATATGTAGTTTCTCTTTTATTCCTTTGTCTTTATTTTTATTATATTCATTTATTTGGATAGAGGCAGCCAGAATCATGATGGTATGGGGGGATAGATAGGGAGAGAGAAAGAGAGACAACTGGAACACTGTTTCACCACTTGCAAAGCTTTCCCCCTACATTTGGGGATCAGGGGCTTGAGCCCAGGTCCATACATATTGTAGCATGTGTATTCAACCAGATGTGCCACCAACTGTACCCACCTTTCTTTTTTATGGTCACACCCATACCTGATATTATTTTTGAATGTCCTTCCTGTTTTTCTCTTCTCTTCCTAGGTCCTGATGGAGTTGGAGTTCAGAGCCCTCTGGTCATCTTCATCTAATATTTCTCCCCCTCTGGAGTATGAATCAAATTTCACTATGGAGTACAAAAGATTGGAGTTTGGCCTTTTGTAATTGCTTCTTCAGTGGACATAAGCGTTGGCAGGTTGATCCATATCCTCAGCCTATTTCTATCTTTTCCTATTGGGGTAGGGCTCTGGAGTGGTGAAGTTATAGGACACAGAGGTGAAGTTGTCTGCACAGGGAAGTCAAGATGGGATCATGATAGTATCCGCAACTTGGTGGCTGACAGGTGGTGAGATATAAAGCAGAACAAAGTGATTAATAAACAAGAAAAAAAACTAGGAATAAAGCAGATGAGAATAGAGATCTTATGGTGTAAGTATAATGGCACAGTTCATAATAGCTGAAACCTGGAAGCAAGCCAGATGCCCAAAGATAGATTAGTGGATAAATAGCTTTTGGTGTATATACACAATGGAATACTGCTCAGTTGCTGAAAATGAATGAAGTCATCTCCTTTGTTTCATCTTGGGTGAAAATTAAAGAAGTCATGCTCAATGAGATAAGCTGAAAAGAGAAGGATAAAAACCAGGTGATCTTGGGAGCCGAGTGGTGGCCAGTGGGTTAAGTGCAAGGACCAGCATAAGGATCCTGGTTCGAGCTCCAGGCTCCCCACCTGCAGGGGGCTCACTTCAGCAGGTCTGTAGTTGTCTTTCTCTTCCCCTTTCTGTCTTTCCCTCCTTTCTCAATTTCTCTCTGTCCTATACAACAACAACAGCAGCAATAATAACAACAACAATAATAACAACAATAGGTAACAAGGGCAACAAAAGGGAAAATATAAATAAATAAAAATTTAAAAAACAGGTGATCTTACTGATAGCTGGAACTTAAGAAACAAGGATAGAAAGGGAAAACAGTGGACTGAGTGTGGTATATTTCACCAAAGTAATGGATTCTGAGGAAGAAATAGGACAGAGTGGGTAGTGAGGGTTTGAAGACTTGGTATATGATGTGGTAATGGTTCAACATTGGTGAGGAGAGTGTTTTGCAGACATCTGTTTCAGAAAAAATGAGACATTATTTGTCTCTATCCAAAACATAAATTAATTAAATTACATGTTTTTAAATGATCTTTCACTATGAAGAAACTTTAAAATTTTCATTTACATGTAGTCACATTTATCAGTATACTATTTCATGGCCAGTAGTGTTGATGCCATATTTAAAGAAATATTTCTCATAGGGCACCAAAGTAAAAACCCTGTGGTGAGGGGTAGACATGCGGCCTCCTGGGCTGGTAGGGGGTAGAGGTGAGTTGGTGGGATGGGACACAGCCTTTTGGTGGTGGGAATGGTGTTTATGTATACTCCAAGTAAAGTGTAGTCATATAAATCACTTAATTAATGTGAAAGGGGGAAAATTAATTGTATGTCTCGAAGTTTTAAAACACAGACCAATCTTTTTAATATATAGGCTGTGTATTTGATATGTGGACTCTCTCAAAAGTCTAGACCAAGCTATATACAAGATTCTGGGTACTATACAGCAAACCATAACAAAAGGACTTTTCAAAGTTAACCCAGTTACCAAATAATGTGATGATAACATTAACTATCCATTGTCTTTTTGAACCCTAAGACAGCAGGAACCTCACATCTCCACTATAGAGCCTATATTTCCCCCAGTCCTGGAACCTTAGGATAGGGCCCACTTTCCCACATGCCCCTCCTAATCCATATCAAATAATATTGTATCAGCCGATCGCAATATAATCAACACAATGATTGCCACCTCAACATACTTCAGCTCAGACTGTGTCCAGAGACTTCAGGTGTGGAATGACAACCCTTCAGCTTCATTACTCAGGTAAGACCTTTCCTTTCATAGCATTCTCTAATTCCATCCCAGGTGGATCACTTTCTAACAAAGTCCCAAAACCTAGATATAGACCAGGTTCTATGAGAGAGAGCACATGTTCACATGTATCCATAAACTAGTGCAGAATATATACCTGAAAGCAAAAGTACACTAGAGTTTGCAGAGAGTACCCCCCCCCCAACACTTCCTCTCCACTATTCCAAGCTTTGGGTCCATGATTGCTCAACAAATTGTTTGGCTTTGTGTATGTTAACTCTCTTTCCAGCCACCAGGTTCCAGATGCCATCAGGATGCCAGCCAGGACTTCCCTGGACTGAAGACCCCACCAATGTGTCCTGGAGCTCCGCTTCCCCAGAGACCCACCCTACTAGGGAAAGAGAGAGGCAGACTGGGAGTATGGACCGACCAGTCAATGTCCATGTTCAGCGGGGAAGCAATTACAGAAGCCAGACCTTCCACCTTCTGCAACCCACAACGACCCTGGGTCCATGCTCCCAGAGGGAAAGAGAATGGGAAAGCTATCAGGGGAAGGGATGGGATATGGAGATTGGGTGGTGGGAATTGTGTGGAGTTGTACCCCTCCTACCATATGGTTTTGTTAATTTATCCTTTTTTGAGAGCTTGTTTGGAAGTTCTAGCAGGGGAGCGCAGCTACTTGTATACCCTCAACCAAAGACCGGTCTGTCTCTATTGGGGAAGGCTGTCCTCTTTGACCAAGCACACAGCTTTGTGAGGGACTCACATGGAGTAGTGAGGGAGGAAGGGGACACCCGCCTAGCCAGCCAGATCAGCAGAATCAACCCTGGCGATCAATGGGTGACAGATTGTCGCAGCCAGATCACTCTCACATCCAATTTATTGTTTCTTAAATAAATTAAAAAAATAAATATTTCTCATTCTGAGTCAATAAGTATTAACCTTGTACTACTACACTCATTAGGACATCTTTCAAAGAAAAAAGCACAAGAAAAAAATAGAAATTGTTGGAGAGAATGTGGAACATCTAACTATTGTTTAATGCTGTGGAAATGAAAATAGTACAATTGCAGAGGAATACAGTATAATAACTTGTACTAAATTTAAACAAAGAGTAATCATATGATTCATTTGTACTTCTATGGATATACAGAGGAAATTAAAAAGCAAGGATTTGAACAATGTCCATAACTCAAAAATAGAAATCATTCACATCTCTATCAACAAATGAATGGATAATCAAGATGGTGTATAAATACAATGGAATAGTATTCAGCATTTAAAAAATCAGTGGAATTCTGATACATGACATAAAGTAGATGAATCTTGAAAACACTGCATTATGTGAAACAAGACAGGCTCAAGAGGACAGACATTATAATATTTTTACTTGTATGAGGTACAAAGATAAAGAAAAAAATATGTAACAGTGGCTACCGGGGGTGGGATAGGTGGGAGGAGAATCTGAGCCACTATTTGGTGGGTGTGGATTTTCAGTTTGTGGTGACAATTCCAGAAATGATTAAGGCTGTACAACAATATGAATATACTTCCTTCCACTGTATTGAATACTTAAGTGTTTAAAATGGCAAAGCTTATGTAGATTTCATCAATATAAAGCATTCATTATGCCACTCAATGCTTTTGTACTTTAATTTTATACATTTTAATGCTGATTTTAATATCAAACTAAGCCAATTTTAATTTTTATTGTAATTAAGATTTATTTGTGGGTTGGGGATCTAGCATAATGATAATGCAAGGAAGTTTCAGCCTTGAGGCTCTATGGTCCCAGATTCAATTCCTAGCATTACCATAAGCCAGAGCTGAGCAATGTCCTGGTATCACTATACCTATCATTAAATTTATTTATTTATTTATTTATTTATGGAGACCAGAATATAAGAAGCATATGTGATGTTGAATGCTGGTCTCACTCATGCCAATCTTGCACTATGAGTCACTTTCCTTGCAGCAAGACCATTATTTTCTTTTGAAATACTTTATTTTTAATTTTTAATAATGGAATTAATGCTTTACAGTGATATACATTATACATTGATATATTAGTGCAATTTTATTATGCACCAGGACATCACAGTTCTCTTCTATCCCTCAATCCCTTTCCTTCCCCCAGTCTTTTCTTTGATGCAATATACCATGCTCAGTCCATATTTCATTTTATGTCCTTCCTTCTTGTCTTATACTATGTCTCACTTATAAGTGAGATTATTTGGTGTTTGCTTTCTCTTTTTGGTTTATCTCATGAAACATGATGTCTTCTAGTTTTATCCAAGATGACGCAAAGGAGATGACTTCATAAAATTTCATAGCTAAGTTGCATTCTATTATGTATATATCACATGATTTGTAGCCACTCATCTGTCGTTGAACATCTGCGTTGCTTCCAGGTTTTGGCTATTACAAATAGTGCTCCTATGAACATAGGTACAGGGTAATCTCTTTTGACAGATGCTTTTGTTTTTCTTTGGTAAGTCCCCAGAAGAGAAGTTGCTGGTTCATAGGGTCATAGGGTCATTTCTATTGGTCTGAGAAAATCTCTAAATTAGTGAAGTTTCCATCTATGTCCTTTCTCCATTTTCTAGTGTTTTTTTTTTAGTGTTAAATTTACTGTGATCTTTATGTATTTTGATTATTAGTCCTTTAACTGATATGCGTTGTATAAAGATTCTATCCCATTGTAAGGTGGTGGCGTTCTTTGCTATGCAGAAACTTTTCAGTTTGATGTATACCCACTACTTTATTTTTGTTGTCTTTGAAGCAAGACCAAATTTAAGAAAAAAATATGAGAAAACATTTGTTTATTCCACTTGAAGTCAGTTTATTTAGCATTAATTTTTTTTGTTATACAGAGGCAGAGAGAGACAGGCACACATACACAGACAAACACACACACAGAGAGAGAGAGAGAGAGAGAGAGAGAGAGACCACCAAAGCTGCTGCTTCTTTTTTTGCCTCCAGTGTTATTGCTATTTTTCCCAGTTTATTAGATAAGACAGATAAATTGAGAGAGGAAGGGAAGACAGAAAAAGAGAGAGAAAGATAGACACAGGCAGACTTGCTTCACTGCTTGTGAAGTATCCCCATTGCAGGTGGGGAGGTGGGGTTCAAACCCAGATCCATGCATGGGTCCTTGGCTTTATCCTATGTGCATTTAACCAGGTGCATTACTGCCCAGCCCCCCAAAGCTTCCTACAATGATGTGGGGGCTGTGCCCAAACCTGTATCACTATCCAAGTGAGCTATTTTCCCAGCCCTATTTAACATTAAAAGTGAATTTGGCTATCTGAGGCATAAGAAACAATCTAGGGACTGTATGGGAATGTGTATTTTAATAGAAAATAATGCAAATCAGCGTTAGTAAGTTTCAATAGTTTTTCCACTTTAAGGAGAAAAAAAGGAGGATCTACTTTCAGGTCTAGTTTTTTGCTAAAATATTACCAAAGTTCAAGTTGGATAATATTATTCACACATAAATCAGGGTCAGCTTTTTTGTTTACATTATTTTCTCTTTTGAAAATGTCAATTCTTAATGTTATGTAGTAAGAGTTCATTACATCTAGGTTGATTTTTTTTGAGTCCATGAGACAGATAAACTTTAACATCTTTTTCATACATAGGAGTATATAAAAGACAATGTTTCACCAAAGATTTCACTTTAAAATATAATGACTATTATTTTACCCCACCCTTGGGATTGTCAAGCATTATTTTTATAAAAACCCCAAATTTTTCATATAGTTTTGTTTGAATACTCCAGGCTGGCAATGCATTTTCAAAAGTCACTCCTAATAAGCACTTACTAGTAGTACTGTATATCAATGTGGTTTGTACTAAGTAAGCACCAGAATGGTAGGGGATAGAATCACAGATTTCAGAAGTAGAGTTATATGAGGTCATTGGATTTTTATATTTTATTACAGGGAAGTATGGCATATATAGGAGATTATTTTATAATAAAATGATATTTCTACGCAGTGTTTGGATGGTTCTGTGCAAGAATAAGTGCAGAAGCACCTGGACCAGTTAGGTGGCTGTATCAATAGTCTAATCAAGGCAGAGCTTAGGGTGGGGGCAATTAATGTGTTGAGAAATGATTAGATGTGGGATGTATTAGAGTAATGCAGTGTGTCTGCAAATTGACTTTAAGATTTTAAAGAAAAAGGAGGACAGGAGTAGCTCTTAGCTTTCAGAATCAGGAACCCCAATTATAAGAAGGAAGAGGCTAAAAAGATAAGGTAAAGTGGAGCTGAATAAATCAAAGCTTCAGTGCCATTTGGCATAATTTCCGTTTGCTCCAGAAAATATCACAAAGTCACATTAGATTCTTGGGGAGGAGAAAAGCAATGATGTAAGAGGTGCTATCAGAACACCTGGCAGCTTTGTCTAGTTAAACTGACAGAAGGATGACAAGGCAAGGCAAAGGGAACAAGACTATGCTAGTTTCCATGTGAGGGTGGTAGGACTGGTTCCTCTTCTTTACTTGTTGGTAATGTTCATCTGGTTTCCCAGTAATTCCTGTTTTCTCATCACTTCCCAATGGACTCTGTCAAAGTGAAACTATACTAGAATTAGTATTGCAGATCTCACAAACCCCTCAAGAGAAAACTATAGTTTATTTGCCTCTCATGAAATTTGCCATCAAACATGAGCAGGTTGGAAGAAATTCTCAGCACAGATAATCTTATTTTGAATTCTGGCTTTATACTACTTACATTTGCCCAATATTGGAGAAATTATTTCACATCTCCATGTCTCTGTTTTCTCATTTTCAAAAGAAGGTTAAAATAGCAATTATCTCATAGGCTTTTGGTGAGGATTAAATTGAGTTATAATTTTTAAAGTATTTGAAATGCTGCCTACACTGATGATAGATGTTAAAGGAATATGAGCTCCTTTTCCCCTTTCAACTTTAAGATGAAAAAAAAAATCTGGGAGTCAGGCAGTATCTCAGTGAGTTAAGTGCACATGGCCTAAATCCAAGAACCATCCTAAGAATCCCGGTTCCAGCCCCTGACTTCCCACCTGCAGGGGAATCTCTTCACAGGGGGTGAAGCAAGTCTGCAGGTTTCTTTCTCTCCCCCTCTCTGTCTTCCCCTCCTCTCTCCATTTCTCTCTGTCCTATCTAACAATGACGACATCAATAACAACAATAACTACAACAACAATAAAAAAACAAGGGCAAAAAAAGGGAAAATAGACAATTTTTTTTTATTTAAAAAATTATTTAGGGAGTCGGGCTGTAGTGCAGCGGGTTAAGCGCAGGTGGCGCAAAGCACAAGGACCGGCATAAGGATCCCGGTTTGAACCCTGGCTCCCCACCTGCAGGGGAGTCGCTTCACAGGCGGTGAAGCAGGTCTGCAGGTGTCTATCTTTCTTTCCTCCTCTCTGTCTTCCCCTCCTCTCTCCATTTCTCTCTGTCCTATCCAACAACGACAACAACAATAATAACTACAACAATAAAAAACAACAAGGGCAACAAAAGGGAATAAATAAATAAAATAAATATTTTAAAAAATTATTTAAACTAATCCTTAAATTATGTTATCACACTGCTCCTGTAATGGATTAGTTAAGGTTTGTAGCATACAATAGTGAGAGTATAATTTCAAAAAAGCATAAAGCTATTTGATAGCTCACTAAGGGAAGTAAGAGGTTAAATGATACCTGTGAATGACAGAATAGTGGTATCCTTAATGAATAATGAGGAAGTTGAGAAATAACTCCCCCCTTTTTAAAGGAACAGCTGGCAAATTATTTTCATAATGTATTTACTTCTTTTCCTCTTTCTTTAAATTAGTGATTTAATAATGGTTGATAAGATTATGTGATTACAACCACTGAAAGTCCACTATAGTGGTAATGCATGTATTTTATATAAAGACAGAGAGGCAGAGGGAAAGTGAAAAGAGACCTTGGCATGAGAACATGCTAGGGTTTGAACCTGGGTTATGTGCATGACAAAGCAACAAACTGTTCAAGTGAGCTATTTTATTGGTCCATATGTATTTATTTAAATCTATATTATTGGATAATCATGTACTATAAATCATATTTACAATTAAAATTGAACCTTCAATTGCTCACATTTTCATTTCAGCCACAGTAACAAGTTTTATTGATTAAAATAAAAGAACAAAAGGAGGTTAAAAATTAAATAAACAAAAGAACAAAATCCTGAAGTTGCAAAAACTGTGTATGGCTACTTAAAGGTAGAAGTTTTAGACTGGCATAATATTTCAGTTGAATAGTGCACCTATTTTGTCATGCAGTGACCCAGAATCTAGCATGATCGCTACCAACTTAAGGAAACTGAAATGTGATAATCCCCCTATATTTGTCTCTCTCTGAAAAAATCAGCCCACAGTAAGGAAGCCCTAAAACAACAACAACAATAATTATTATTATTTTATAAGACTAGAACTACTCATTATTATAAAAAAACTGTTTTGCTGTCCCAAAGTACCTAAGAACATTTCAATTGGATTGCACTTCTATTCTTATTATCTTGCAGACTTACAAAATCTATGTATTTGTGCTGACTGATATTGTTATTTAACATATAATTAAATGATATTGAGGCCAGGAAGAGTGACTCCCAGTTGAAAGAGCACACACTACCATGCACAGAGAACCTGGTTTAACCCCCCTGTTCCAGCTTTCAGGAGAAGCTTAACCAGTGCAGAAGCAGTTGTGTAGATATCTTTCTCTCATCTTCGCTTCCCCATCTCTTCTCTTAATTCATCTTTGTCTTATCAAATAAAAGAAAAGGGGGAGGAAAGGAAGAGGTAAGGAGAGGGGAGGGGGAGGAGGAAGGACTAGAGGGGAAGGAAGGCAGGAGGAGGGAGGGGAGGAAATGAAGGGGAGGAGAGAGGAGGGAAGGGGAAAGGAAATTGGAGGAAGGTGGGGGAGGGGAAAGATGGAAAGGAAAGGATGAAGAGTTGAGGAGAAAGAAAAAAGAAAAAAGAAAAGAAAGGGAAGGGAAGGGAAGGGAAGGGAAGGGAAGGGAAGGGAAGGGAAGGGAAGGGAAGGGAAGGGAAGGGAAGGGAACCAAGGAAAACTGACCTCCAGGAGTGGCGAATTTGCTGTGTAGTCACCTGAGCTCCAGTGATAACTCTGGTGGCAATAAAAAAAAAAATTAAAAGATAAATGAAACTTACTTTGTATTTTCAAATAATTATTAGTGAAAAGAATAGTTTCATCTTCATTAATGATAAAAAGTTTCAAGATATGATTTGGATAGAGACAAAGAGAAATTGAGAAGGGATAGGGAGATAGAGAGGGAAAGAGACAGAAACTCCTTTAGCCCTACTTCACCACTCCTAAAGATTTCCTCCAGCAGGTGGGGACCAGGGTCTTGAACCCTAGTTCTTGCACACTGTAATGTGCTTTGAAAGAAGTTTTGGTGCTGTGGTCTCATTCATGTTGTCTCTGTCTCTCAACACAGATTCCCAAAATCCACCTGAGTGCTTTTATCACTAAAGCTCTTGTTTGTCATTTCCTACCAATGTACTACATAATTTGGCCATATATGCTAAATAAAGAGTAAGACCTGGAATGGTTTTTCCAGAGATAATACTGATTATCTAAATTTTACATTTACCATTGTAAGACAAAAACGAATGGTGAATTTAGTTTATTGAGACTATTAAAATACTACTATTATTTTGGGTAATAATTATAAATTACTAATAGTTTCTAATTATTTTCTATTTATTACTTATTAAATATGTAATATTGAAACAACTGCATTCAGATAAATTTTTACAGCTAAAAATGACATATACTATCATTAGAATTCCTAGATTTAGCATAAATTTCAAACTTTTACTCTAATTAGGTTATGATATTTAGCAATTATTTAACATTGCTTGAGACTATTTCCTCATATAAAAGATAATATTTTTGTTCATTTTACAGATGCATTCTTAATGTGATGCAACTGAAAAGTAATGTTGTTGTAATTATTATTAGTATTATTTTGTAGAACAGAAGCCATATACATGGCAGTTTCACTGATTCAGGCTACTTTTTTCATTTGGAATCGGACAGAGAAAGAACAGAAATCTCTCTCTTAGTCCTCTTCATCTCTCATTACGTGGTAAATGTAAAAGATAATCAGTATCTCTTTCTTGAAAGCGATGTGGAGGCTCAGCTCAAACCTGGGTAATGTACATGGCAAAGCATCACACCATCTTCGTGAGGTATTTCATCAGTACAGCTCATGTATATTTTTTAAAGATATATCTGTTTGTTTGTTTTTTTTACTTGTTTCTTTATCAGAGCAGTGTAAAAGAGATAGAATCAAAGTATCACTCTGGGGCCTGCAGTGCTAAGGATGGAATTGGGACATCATCCTTGAGAATGCAATGATTTACTTACTGTCACCTCCTGGATTGCCAAAACCCTTTTTATGATTTATGGAGCATCCATCTTAAGAAAATAGCAGGACTGACTGTTATGACCTAGTCTACTCATTCTACTTGCAGCAATAATAACTTACTGATATTTACAATACTTTGAGTAATAGTTTGTTTGACTGTCACTTGCCAAATGCTTTAGCAAGTCTTTCTATAGAGATATTTTCTCTACTCCTTTATAAATAACATTGGTTGCATTGTACAATTATGCCATACATTTTTCTAATGACATGTGATTAGTTGTTCATTCATCTTCAAGTACAGTGTTATTAGAAGCTCACAGGGTAAATGTCACTTAAAAAAGTTTAAACTTGAAGCAATGTGCATCATTGTCATAGGAATCATGTTGAACCAGCATCTTTAGTAACAAATCTTCACAGTTTGGAAGATAACATTATAAAAATATAAAAGTTTCTGGGGCACTGGGGAGATTGCTTATTTTTATGCAAATAATGTTCATGCATAAGGCTTTTTTTAAAAAAAAATTTATTTAAGAAAGGATTAATGAACAAAATATAAGGTAGGAGGGGTACAACTCCACACAATTCCCACCACCCAATCTCCATAACCCACCCCCTCCCATGATAGCTTTCCCATTCTCTAGCCCTCTGGAAGCATGGTCCCAGGGTCGTTGAGGGTTGCAGAAGGTAGAAGGTCTGGCTTCTGTAATTGCTTCCCCGCTGAAAATGGGTGTTGACTGGTCGGTCCATACTCCCAGTCTGCCTCTCTCTTTCCCTAGTAAGGTGTGTCTCTGGGGAAGCTGAGCTCCAGGACACATTGGTGGGGTCTTCAGTCCAGGGAAGCCTGGCCAGCATCCTGGTGGCATCTGGAACCTGGTGATTGAAAAGAGTTAACATACGAAGCCAAACAATTTGTTGAGCAATCATGGATCCCAAGCTTGGAATAGTGGAGAGGAAGTGTTAGGGAGGTACTCACTGCAAACTCTAGTGTACTACTGCTTTCAGGTATATATTTTGCAGTAGTTTATGGATATGTGTGCACATAAGCTCTCTCTCACAGAAACTGGTGTATATCTATCTAGGTTATGGGACTTTGTTAGAAAGTGAACTACCTGAGATGAAATTAGAGTGTACTATAAAAGGAAAGGTCTCACCCGAGTAATGAAGCTGAAGGGTTGTCATTCCACACGTGAAGTCTCTGGACACAGTCTGAAGTGAAGCATGTTGAGGTGGCAATCGTTGCTTTGGTTAGGTTGTGATCGGCGGATGCAGTATTATTTGGTTTGGATTGGGAGACGCATACGGGAAAGTTTGCCCTATCCAAGGGTTCCAGGACTGGGGGAGGTAGGGGCACTATAGTGGAGATGTGAGGTTCCTGCTGTCTTAGGGTTCAAAAAGACAATCGATAGTTAATGTTATCATCACATTATTTGTTAATTGGGTTAACTTTGAAAAGTCCTTTTGTTATGGTTTGCTGTACAGTATCCAGTATTTTGTATATAGCTGTGCTATTGGATGCTTCTAATCTACTTGGTCTAGGCTTTTGAGAGAGTCCGCATATCAAATACACAGCCTATATATTAAAAAGATTCAGTTTGTGTTTTGAGAAACTTTGAGACATACAATTGATTTTCCCCCTCTCATATTAATTAACTACTGATTTATATGTCTACATTTTGCGAGGAGTGTACATAAACACCATTCCCACCACCAAAAGACTGTGACTCAACCCTCCCACCCACTCCCACGCCCCACTGGCCCAGGAAGATGCAGGTCTACCCCTCACCACTGGGTTTTTACTTTGGTGCCTACTTACAATTTGATCAGGTCCTGCTTTTAGTTTCCCTTTCAGATCTTCTTCCTCAACTTCTGTTGATGAGTGGGATCATCCCATACTCATCTTTATCTTTCTAACTTAGTTCACTTAACATAATTCCTTCTAGCTCTGTCCAAGATGGGTCAGAGAAGGTGGGTTCATTGTTCTTGATAGCTGCATAGTATTCCATTGTGTATATATACCACAGCTTTCTCAGCCACTCATCTGTTGTTGGGCACCTGGGTTGCTTCCAGGTTTTAGCTATTATGAATTGTGCTGCTATGAACATAGGAGTACACACCTCTTTTTGGTTGGGTGTTATGGAGTCCTTGGGGTATAACCCCAGGAGAGGAATTACTGGATCATATGGAAGGTCCATGTCTATCCTTCTGAGAGTTTTCCAGATTGTTCTCCACAGAGGCTGTACCAATTTACATTCCCACCAGCAATGTAAAAGGGTTCCTCTGTCCCCACAGCCTCTCCAGCATTTGTTGCTGCTGTCCTTTTTGATGTATGCCATTCTTACAGGAGTGAGGTGGTATCTTAGTGTTGTCTTCATTTGCATTTCTCTGACAATTAGTGACCTAGAGCAGTTTTTCATATGTTTGTTAGCCTTTTGGATCTCCTTTGTAGTGAATGTTTTGTTCATATCCTCTGCCCATTTTTGGATGGGGTCATTTGCTTTTTGGGTGCTAAGTTTGCTGAGCTCTTTATATATTTTGGTGATTAGTTTCTTGTCTGATGTCTGGCATGTGAAGATCTTCTCCCATTCTGTGAGGGGTCTCTCCATTTGTTTAATAGTTTCTTTAGATGTGCAGAAGCTTTTCAATTTGATGTAGTCCCATTGGTTTGTTTCTGCTTTAGTCTTCCTTGCAATTGGGTTTGATTCATCAAAGATGTCCTTGAGGTGTAGGGGGGAAATTATTTACCAATGTTTTCCTCTAAGTATTTGATTGTTTCTGGTCTGACATCTAGGTCTTTGATCCATATGGAGTTGATTTTTGTTTCTGGTGAGATAAAGTGGTTCAGTTTCATTCTTCTGCATGTTTCAACCCAGTTTTCCCAGCACCATTTATTGAAGAAAGCCTCCTTTTTCCATTTAATCCTTTGGGCCCCCTTATCAAAGATTAGATGTCCATAGGTGTTGGGATTTACTTCTGGGCTTTCAATTCTGTTCCATTGGTATGTGTGCCTATTTTTGTTCCAGTACCATGCTGTTTTGATGATGATGGCTTTATAATATAGTTTAAGGTCTGGGAGTGTGATGCCTCCATTTCTGTTTCTTTTCCTTAAGATGGTTTTGGCAATTCTAAGTGTTTTCAGGTTCCAGATAAATGATTGTAGTGTTTGTTTTATTCTCTTAAGGAAGCTTGGTGGACTTTGATAGGTATTGCATTAAATTTGTATATGGCTCTGGGGAGAATATTCTTTTTGATGATATTTATTCTTCTGATCCATGAGCATGGGATATCCTTCCATTTCTTGGTATCAGTTTCTATTTCCTTGAGTAGCGACTCATAGTTTTCAGCATACAAGTCTTTAACTTCTTTGGTCATCTTTATTCCTAGGTATTTGATTGATTTTGCTGAAACAGTAAATGGGAGTGATATCTGGATGTCTTCTTCTTCAGATTTAGTATTTGCATAAAGAAATACCACTGATTTTTGTACATTGATTTTGTAGCCTGATACCTTACTATATAGCCTAATAACTTCCAGTAATTTTCTACTGGATTCTTTAGGTCTTTCTATGTATACTATCATATCATCTGCAAATAGTGAGAGCTTGACTTCTTCCCTTCCAATCGGTATTCCTTGGATTTCTTTCTCTTGCCCGATTGCTATGGCAAGAACTTCCAATACTATGTTGAAGAGTAACGGTGACAGTGGACAGCCCTGTCTAGTCCCCGATCTGAGGGGGAATGCTTTCAGCTTCTGTCCATTGAGTATTATGTTGGCTGTAGGTTTGCTATATATAGACTCCACTATGTTGAGGAATTTCCTATCTATTCCCATTTTTTGTATAGTTTTGAGCATGAATGGGTGTTGGATTTTGTCAAAGGCTTTCTCTGCATCTATTGAGATAATCATGTGGTTTTTGGCTTTGCTTTTATTGATGTGGTGAATGACATTGATTGACTTATGGATGTTGAACCAGCCTTGCATTCCTGGGATGAATCCCACTTGGTCGTGATGAACAATCTTTTTGATGTGTTGCTGTATCCGGTTGGCCAAGATCTTGTTTAATATTTTGGCATCTATGTTCATCAGAGATATTGGTCTGTAGTTTTCCTTTTTTGTCCTGTCCCTATCAGCTTTTGGTATCAGAGTGATGTTGGCTTCATAAAAGGTGGAAGGGAGTATTCCTGTTTCTCCAACAAATGGAATAGCTTAAGAAGTATGGGTATTAACTGTTTCCTGAAAGTTTTGTAGAATTCGTTTGTGAAGCCATCTGGTTCAGTACTTTTGTTGTTGGGGAGATTCTTAATAACGGTTTCAATTTCTTTGTCTGTGATTGGTGCATTTAGATTATGTAGTTCTTCTTGGTTCAGTTTTGGAAGTGCATAGGTTTCTAGGAATTGTTCCATTTCTTCCAGATTCTCTAGCTTGGTGGCATATAGTTCTTTATAGAAGTTTCGCAGGATTCTCTGGATTTCTGTGGTGTCAGTTGTGATATCTCCTGCATCGTTTACAATTCTATTAATTTGAGTCTTCTCTCTTTTTTGTTTGGTGAGTCTGGCTAGGGGTTTGTCAATTTTGTTTAATCTTTCAAAGAACCAACATTTGGCTTCATTGATCTTTTGTATGGTTCTTTTATTTTCGATGTTGTTTATTTCTGCTCGAACTTTAGTGATTTCTGTCCTTCTGGTTGCTTTAGGGTTCCTTTGTTCCTCTTCGTCTAAGTCCTTGAGGTGTGCAGTAAGGTCGTTCATTTGAGCTTCTTCTTGGTGTTTAATATGTGATTGTATGGCTATAAGTTTCCCTCTCAGTACTGCTTTAGCTGTGTCCCAAATAATTTGATAGGTTGTGTCTTCATTTTCATTAGTTTCCAGGAACATTTGAATTTCCTGCTTGAGTGAATCTCTGACTCAGTGGTTCTTAAGGAGTATGTTGTTTAGTTTCCAAATTCTGTGTCTTTTAATAATTTTCCATTTGTTGTTAAATGTTAATTTTACTCCACTGTGGTCTGAGAAGATACTTGGGATGATTTCATTGCTCTTGAATTTTTTGATGCTGTCTTTGTGGCCTAACATGTGGTCTATCCTTGAGTATGTGTTATGTGGATTTGAAAAGAAGGTGTATTCCAGTTTTTTGGGTTGGAGGAGTCTGAAAATGTCCAAGAGGTCTAGTGTGTCTATCTCTTCATTCAATTCTCTTGTATCTTTATTGGTTCTCTGCTTTGTTGATCTGTCTAAGTGTGAGAGTGGGGTATTGAAGTCTCCCACTATTATTGTATTACTATTGATGTATTTTTGAAATTCTTTCAGTAGATGCTTAATGTATTTAGATGGTCCCTCGTTGGGTGCATAGATGTTAATAATTGTTAAGTCTTCTTGGCTGATTGATCCTCTAATCATTATGTAATGTCCTTGCCTATCTTTTATTACTTTATTTAATTTAAAATCTATCGTATCTGAGATGAGAATGGCTGTTCCTGCCCTTTTTTGTGGTCCGTTGGCCTGTATGATATTTTTCCATCCTTTCACTTTAAGTCTGAGTTTATCTTGTTGTGACAGATGGGATTCTTGCAAGCAGCATATGGTTGGGTTATGTTTTCTGATCCATCTCCCCACCCTGTGCCTTTTGATGGGTGAGTTTAAGCCATTGACATTTATTGATATTATGGATTTAATGTATTGTAGTGCCATTGTTCTAAAAAAAATTGTTTGCTCTAATATATTGCCAGTATTATAGTGGTGTTCTTGTTTATAAGAGGTCTTTTAGTACCTCTTTCAGGGCCAGCTTGGTGATGGTTGCCCCCTTTAACTGTTGTTTATCTAAGAAGGTTTTGATCCCTCCATCTAGTTTGAATGAAAGTAAAGCAGGATATATTATCCTTGGTTGAAACCCTTTTTCATTCAGGGCTCAATAGATATCTTGCCACTCCCTTCTGGCTTTTAGAGTTTGAGTGGAGAAGTCTGCAGATAATCTTATGGGTTTTCCCTTGTATGTGACTTTTTGTTTCTCTCTTGCAGCCTTTAGGATCCTTTCTTTATCCTTACTTCTTCTCATTGTGACTATGATGTGTCTTGGTGTCTTCAGGTCTGGGTTGATTCTCTTTGGTACTCTCTGGGCCTCTTGTACCTTGGTATCCTTTCTGTTATTCAGGTCTGGGAAGTTTTCTTGTATTATTTCCTCTAGAATGTTTGCTTCCCCTTCCTCTCTTTCTTCCTCTGGCAGGCCAATTATACGAATGTTACTTCTTTTGAGATCATCCCATATGTCTCTGTTGTTGTTTTCAGTGTCTCTCAATCTCTTTTTAAGCTCTTTCACCTCTTTCTTAGTTTTCTCTAACTCATCCTCTGTCTGACTAATTCTGTTTTCTGCTTCTGTTAGTCTGCTTTCCCTTACCTCAGCTTCTTTCTTCATTACAGCTATTTCAGCTTTCAGTTCTCTAATTGCCTCAAGATAATCAGTATTTTCCTTGGGGGGTCTCAGCTGTTGTTTCCCTAATACTGCCATTCCTTTCCTCCAATGTTGTTTTCATTTCTGTGATTAATAAGTTTATTATTGCTTGCATACTTTTCTTATCTATGGTTACTTCTGGCTGATTTGTAGTTTCTTCTGGGCTCTTGTCTTCATTCATTGGAGTAGCAGTTTTATTTGTTTTTGATCTACCCATTTTTTTATTTATGTGTTTCTTTCTTCTTTTTTTTATGCTCTGTTGTTCCTCAGTTGTTGTGTCTTGAGTACAAGTAACACTGTACTAAATACCTTTATGACAATTGCACTCACCAACCTACGGAATTACAGTAGCAACTGAAGTAAGTATTTAAGTAGTTTGATCGTTACCAGTTAGCCAAACAATTTCTCCAGTCTGTGAAAAAATAGTAACCAAATCCCAGTGAAGAAAGAGAAAAGAAAGAGAGGATAGCAAGAATAGACAGTTATGCAAATCTACTATCCACCGTATATTCTAGTGGTAACTAGAGGGGAAAGGGAACTAGAACAGAGATACACACATAGAGAGTCCGCTCTGAGTCAGAATTCTTCCCCAAAGTAATTCACAAATTCAGAAAGGCAAAGAAGAAGGAAGAAGTGTATGACAAGATTAAAAAAAAAAAGAGAGAGAGAGAGACAAGAGAGAGAAAAGGGAGAAGATAAGAAAAAGAGTAGTAATTTAAGAGCAGTGCAAGGAACTTCCCAAATGTGTATCAGTGAATTCAAAAAAGCACCCTGTTTGGTGGTGTGGGGTATCCTGCTAGGAGCTGGTCCCCAGGGATTGTTTTTGGCGGGGGGGGGGGGGGAGAAGGAATGCTTGAAAATTAAAAGGAAGAAAAAAGAATTTTTCTCCCTACTCTAATTCTTAACCCAAATTAAGTTATAGTCATCTCCTTGTCACTGCTATGACACCTTATTGGCTGGCCTGCTAAAGGCAGAAAATCCTATTGTTTGCAGGGGAGTGTGTTCGGAGCTCAGCGGCTAGCAGCTTCTCAGTCCGCCATCTTCCGTGAAACCCCCCCCTCCAGAGTTTTTAAAAGGATTTCTCGAAAATGAAAACTAGCTCCAAGTCCTTTGATCCAATGAGAGCTATACTTAAGAAGTCTTTGGATCTGCCCTCAGGGTCGCGGTGGTCCCTGGAGACTCCCAAGAGAAAGCCCCCGTGCTATATTTCTCCCTCCGGGTCCTCTGCAGGCCGCCTAGCAGCGCTCTGCAACTGGCGGAGGAGCCGCCTTCCCGGGCGGAGGACAATGCCCGGCGCACCCGCCTTGCACGGCGCCGCCTGAGAAGTCTGGAGCAGCCCGCCCGCTATTCCGTGCCACCTTTACTCTAATTCTTAACCCAAATTAAATTATAGTCTCCTCTTTGGTGACTATAATTACTGACTGGCCTGCTAAAGGCAGAAAATCCTACCGTTTCCAGATGTGATCAGAGCACACGCTGCTAGCAGCTTCTCAGTCCGCCATCTTCCACAAAAGTCATGCATAAGGCTTTGAAGTCCTAGCAGCACTATAAACTAGAGCTGCACAGAGATTTGGTCTTTGCCCATGTATGTATGTGTATGTATGACTATTTGTTTTTCATCTATCCATTTTTCTATAGCTCTCTTGTTAAAATATATAAATAATACATGCTTTAACATCTCCAGAAAAAAATGAGGCCACTGAAAAAGCTAATCTGGGATAGTGCCTCCTTTTCCAAAGGTGAGAATCAGTTATAAACCCTCTTAAGTAACACAGGAAGATTGTGACACTTGTGGAAGCCTCAGTGTTTTAGCCTGTGATCACCCCCAGCCCCACTCTATCATAAAGTCCTAGTGACTGCAAAAAAAAGAAACTTGAATCTTTGTCTCTTTCATGAAAAGATGGAGATTTATAATGTAGTGTGTCTGATTCAGAATTACATATCATGTAATCAATTGTTCTCTGCAGTTGGTACACTGAAAGCCTTCAGCAGTACCCAGCTTGGATAAATAGGTACTAGTTAGGGAGTTGGGCGGTAGTGCAGCAGGTTAAGCGCACATGGTGCAAAGTGCAGGGACCAGTGTAAGGATCCCAGTTGGAGCCCCTGGCTTCTCACCTGCAGGGGAGTCGCTTCACAGGCAGTGAAGAAGGTCTGCAGGTGTCTCTCTTTCTCTACCCCTACTCTCTCCATTTCTTTCTGTCCTATTCAATAACGATGACAACAATAGTAACTACAACAATGCAACAAAAGGGAATAAATAAATAAATATTTAAAAAATAGGTACTAGTCAGTATCTTACAGGTCTAGAACAACTAAAGACTAGGAACTAGTACTTATGTACTTAGTCTCTAGTTGTACTTATCCTGTAAGTTATATGACAACTTTTTTTTTGTACCACAGCTCAGAAGGCGGCACAGTAGTTAAAGCTTTGAATTTGCAAATATGAGCTTCCTAGTTTGATACTGGGCATTGCACATGATAGCGTGATGCCCCGATGTGATGTTCTTTCCTGCTTTCTCTCCCTCTCATAAGTAAATATTTTAAAAAGTAAATATAGTTTTTTTAATACTGTGATTGACTGGAATTTGTCTAGTTTCTTTTTTTTTCTTATGATTCATATTTAAAGGATGTTAACAATATACTGTTGAGAATTTGAATAAAAACACAGTGAATCCCCAGACAACTTGGTCATTTGCTCAAGACAGACATCAGTCCTATTATCTTATTATAGCTTAGAAAAAAGTGTTCAAGTTAATTTTAATTGTCTTTATGATAAATACTCATTCACAGTGAATTCCCCAGAAGCACCACCAGCAGCAGACCATGGGCAAAGCTCTAATGCTAGACTACCACTAATCAAGAATCCATCTTCTTCTTGTCATTCTTTATGCCTCTCTTATCAATTTCTATTCTATATCACCTTCTTCACTTCTACTTTTGCTATGATCTCTGGCCAGAATGAGACAAAATGCAGAAATGATTTATTAGGCTTTCTTAGAAATTTCCACAACTGTGAAATTATTTCATAGAGCAGTTGATAATTTTTAGTGAAGATAGCATGACTGCTCAGATCTGCCTTTTCATTGTCAAGTGTCCTTCTCCTCATTTTGGCTCTGTCTCATCTGATGTCTTTAAAATCCATCTGAGTGAGCTTACATGTTTCTCTTAAGTCTATTCCAATACACTAATGTCTATGTCATGTTCATTTTTTTCCTTTTCCCCTTGTTCTATCTCCAAAGAAGTGTCTCATTCTCATAAAACTTCCTTACTTGCACTAAATAATGATCTTTAATATTCTCTCACATCTCATTGTCATCATTACTTCCATTTTCATTAGGAAATTCCTTTCTCATTAAATATGTGCATTCCTCTAGATTAATAACTTCAATGAAATGTCTCACCTAATACAGTTGCCCTTTCTAGTTATTTATCTTATTTCATTATAACATGTCATAAGTGTCTAGACAGTAGAGCATATGGGGCCCAGGCCAAAAATTTGTATTTTAACAAACTTAAATGTTCAAACTTGTGCCACCAATACTATTCTCTTTTATCCTAAATGTTTTCAAAGCTAAAAAAAAGAATCTCCCAGGACATAAATCTACCTGAAACTTTGGAACACTTTTTTAAAAAATCTTTTTTTCCATTGTTGTTTTTGCTGCTGTTATTGTCTTTGTTGTTGTTATTATTGTTGTTGTTGCTATTGTTGCTGGATAGAAATTGAGAGAGGAGGAGGAGACAGAGAGTAGGAGAGAAAGACACCTGCAAACCTGTGAAGCAACTGCCCTGCATGTAGGAAAATGGGGGCTTGAACCAGGATCCTTGAGTGAGTCCTTGTACTTCACACTATGTGCACTTAACCTGGTTCACTACCAGGCCTACCCACACCACTTTTATAAAAATCTTTTGATTTCAACTATTAGACTGCAAATTCTTTGAGACTAGGGCCCATCATTTCCTTCTTTCTTCTCTTAGTCTTTCTTCTTTTCAACCTCCTTTTTCATAGCACCATAGAAGATGTCATATAAACTCCCACTATTTCAATAACTGCTATCCAAATGCTTTAAAAGATTTACTTAAGTGGATAGTGTGACTGCTGATTAGGAGAGAGGACTCTAACAGGAAAAAGTCCTGGATGCTAAACTTAATGGCATGGCCTTTGGATAACGGATTTCTTTTCTCCTCAGTAAAAGAAAAGATTCCGCTCATGTATGAATAAGCTGCAGAGAAAATAATCCAAAGTGACTGAACCATGATGTCATAGTGAAACACTAAAGCCACATATTCCATTTACTTTCTCAACAAGTAGAAGGTTTCACTCAGATAAATGCAGCTCAATAAATATAACTTTATTTTACTACCATTTTACTTATCATTTTCTGATCGTGTCCACAACACAGAGTCAGACAATTTATGAGCACTGGGCATACATCTGACAAAGGTTAAAATTACTTTTTAAAAGGGGAAGAAATGGCACTGGCTTGGTTCAAATAGTAAGGGAGTTTGTTATCAGAGTCAATAAGTCAATCTCTTTATCTTTAGTCAGCTGTGGGTCAGGTTGAGGTTCACAAAGTAGTGCAACAAAAACCAGATCTTCCAAAGCAGAGAAACTCTTAATTGAGTGGTTAAAAAAAAAAAAGTAAACTAAAATTGTCCTGAGAAAATTGCGATGAGTCTCAGAGCATTATCACTATAACATATGGTGAACTGGGAAAGTACCAAGAACACTGGAGCTAGTAGAATTTGTCCTCATATCAAGCTATAAATATAAAAGAGGATAGGGAGTCCATTGTCCTGAGGTAGATGGAGATCAGCACTTTGGAGATGAACAGGATGTGCTAGCACATGTTTTTGAGAAATGTGAAATTGTAGCCCAGAGGCAACACAGGTCTTACAAAACAATATTTTCTCAATAAAAATTAAAAGTAAAATATTCAGAATGAATGCATAGTAAAAGTTATTGTAGTTTGATGCTTACTAGTGGTTTCCAGCATGCAATGAACCAGAGAGATTCTAGTGACAAACAGTTGGAATACAACTTTATTGCTCTGCGAATCAGAGTCTTATTACTGAGACTATGGACAATGCGTAGTATATTCTTATTTTTAAATAAATGCTATAGGATATCATCAGAATGCCTGCTTTGCCGTGTGTACCACCCAGGTTCAAGCCCAGATCTGAACACTTGAAGGTTTACAACGAGCTATAAGGTAGAAGAATAGTCCTAGAGGTGAACACCACCATATAGAGATAAATTATGAATTATCACTTATTTTGAATCATTTCTCACTATTGGTACTGAAAAGTGATAAAAGTAAAGCTGTAAGTTAGGAGCTGGGGAAACATAATGGTTATGCAGAGACTCATTCTTGAGGCTCTAAGGTCCCAGGTTCAATACCCAGTACCTGCATAAGCCAGAACTGTGCTCTGGTCTCTCTGTATCTTTCCCTTTACCTCTCTTTCTCTCTTATTGAAATGAAATAAGATAAAACACTTTAAAAATACAACTTGAAATGTTAATTTATTAAATTTTTAGTCATCTAAAATACTCGTCTTTCCAGTAACTCCAGAGGCATGTAAGCAGTGGATTTACCCTATTTATCATCAATCAAATTGAATATACTCAGTGAGAAGCCATGACAACAGCCATTCCATCATTTCCATATATCATTCAACAAATTAAATGAAAAGTATTTAGAAATGACACTCAATTCAAGAAAACAAAAAACATTGATATTCTCTTCTTGTAGTACTTGATTTTACAAATAGTGGATTATAACTGTCTAAGAATGTCACTCTTCACAAATTAAAAATAGCATAAGAGCTAGAAAGACACATTGTTATCATAATCTCAATATCTCAAAAGTAAAATAAGAGTCTCTTGAATATTAAATTATTACCTTCTATGAGCAACAGTTAGAAGACTATAAGACATATACAAAATTCACATACTCAAGGATTTTGTTGAAAATATTATAACCACTGTTGCCTGGTTCATATTACCTAAATAAAGTTAATTATGAAATTAGAGCTTGAGAAGCTATGCCTGTCAGCACAGTCATGTGATACCATGATGTCACAACCTGTAACTGAGCTTTGGTACGTATGACTCATACTAGTGATACATAATTAATCAGGCAGGCAGGGCTGTTTTGAAATCATTTAGTAAAAAGGGAAATTTCTTCATTATCAAATATCCTTAAAAATGTGTAGCTTATATATATAATTCACATTCACTTTAATAAGACTTTCTGTTTTAAAAATTACTGTTCCCAAAAGGCATGACATTAATTACTGTTTGTTGGGTTTGAAGGACTGTGTTTTTCTAACTTTTAAATCTATACAATACAAAAGTAATATAGCTCACAAGATTCTTGCCCTTAAAATTTTATAGAGCAAAATTTGTAAACTTGGTTTAAAAGAACACATAAGGGTTAATTTGAGTTAAACATGTCAATTCCATTCAGAAAATACATTGTTCTGAAAGATTAAGTAAATGAATAGTTATAGAAACCTATAATGACAGCCTAATACTTGGCAATGCATCATTATCCAAGTAGTTTCTTGATCTCATATGTAGAACTAAATTCTCTTTAAGTATAGACTTCTTAGTCTAATTTACTGACATGTTAGATGTTATTTACCCAGAGAAAACATGACTATAATGATTGCACTAATGTCTTCCAATTCTAATATTATCTCACCTGTAGAACTAAATGGCTAACCAGAAAAGTCTATATAAACAAAACGAGGTTAATGACCCCATAATAGTGCTAGAGAATTAGTTAATATTTGTCTTTAAATGTTTATAGTACTTCAAATAAAAGGGCCTTTGCTGTAGTGTAATTTAGAATCTTGGGAAGAATTACAGGCATACTTATATATGTAGATAACATTTATATATAATTACTAAGAACAATATCTTATTTCACAAGACATTGGAAAACATTTTTTAAATATAGTGTCACCATTTCTTATAACCTAAAATATTTTAAATTCATTTTTTTACTTTATAGGACAGAGAGTAATGAAGAGAGGAGTGGGAGAGAGGGAATGAGAGAGAGAGACACTGAGTGTCAAGCTCCCCCTGCCCCTGCCCCAGCATGCGGGCATAGGGGATTGAACACAGTTTACAGTGCATGCTAATATGTGTACTCAACCAGCAGCACCACTGGCTGGCCCCCAGAAAAGAAATGTTTTACCCTATCTATAATATTACTTTTGCTTACAGTACAAATGTTATTAATGTGATTATGTTTTACATTGTACTGGAGTTGTAAATTTTGAAGACTAAGACCAGATCAATCCACAATAAATCTTTATTTTTTCTATGATATCTTCAATACTACTGGGATATGCTATTTTTTTCTGTATGCTTATTTATAGTTTTAAGACTGAGTCATTCTTGGTAGGGGCTGAAAACAATGATCAAGAGGGACAAAAAGTCCTTCTGTCAGAAATACCTTTAATGTCAGAAATGCCAGCATCAGGTCACTCATTTGGAGTAAGCACTCTTCTCAAGTGGTTTTTAATAAAGTGTATACATGTTTTTATAGTGACTCTGAGTAAGCCAGAGAAAGAATATTTGTTAGTACATACTTTGACAACTTTGAAAGAAAAGCAGAGCTTTGAGTGGAATTGGATGGCCTGGAACATATTAAACTGATCACGGAAAGCAAGAGGGCCTGAGGCACTATACAAACCATTCACAGGCAAGTAGAAAGTTAACAAAAGGATCATGAACTGCAAAAAAGAAAAGAAAAATCATTCAGAAAAGGCAATGAGAATGGAATTCTTTGGAAAACAACCTGAAAAATTATGATCACTCACATTTTTCACATCTGTGTCAAACTCTTACTTTCTAAACAGTAAATGTATCATCTAGATGAAACCTTTTCATTAGAATGGGTGTAATTAAATTCAACAAAGAAAGTGAGGCACCAGCTAAACAGGAAAAACCATAAATCAACTTTGGGTAACAAATGTCAGAGTGTCCTTGAGATTCTTTCAGACTTTTAAAATAATCCCCAGTTTTAGATAGGTAATCATTTTATGGTTTAATATGGATTGGATTTGTTCTAAATTATTACAAGTTAAGTATAAACTATGTTAGAGTAGATCACCAGAAATAGAAGAGATTAATGTCAGAAACCATGTGACATAGAACAGTGGGATAGAGACCTTGCATAATGGCTCAGCAAGTACACCTATCTGATGCCTACCCATGGGTCAGTATGCATAGGCCTCATCTTTGAGAATCATTAGAACTGAGGTATCCCACATAAATATAACCTTGCTAGTCAAAGATAATGTTGGTGAGGATAAAAAGATTATAAAAACCCAGAGGTGTTTGAGCTCCCTTTTTCGTTTGTTTGTTTTCTGACTTTCTTTTTTAAAAGCATCCCCCTGTGCTGGGGCGGGGACAGGTGGTGGCTCTCCTGTTTAAGTGCACACATTATAATGCTCAAGGACCTAGGTTCAAACCCCCGGGTCCCAGGTCCCACCCCCTGCAGGGGGGAAGCTCATGAGTTGTGAAGCAGGGCTGCACGTATCTCTCTGACTCTCTCTCTCTTCATCTGCCCCTTCCTCTCAATTTCTGGCTGTCTCTATCCAACAAATAAATAAAGACAATCAAATTTAAAATATATATATTAAAAAAACAGAACAAAAAAGCATCCCTTTTTGCTAACAACGTATTACCTCTTAATTATATTTTAATAAATCTTATCTAAACAGAATAATGTTTCCTGGATATTTTTGGTTTTGGGGAGAAATGGAAGGAAGCTCCTGGTCTCCCACACTGTAACACACAATAGCAAATAGAATGTTACAAAAATACAAATCAGTGTATGGTTCAGAATCAAAATGGCACAAAACTAAGGTGACCAGTTATTACAACCAAGCAGACCAAGAACTGAAACCTAATTTCTCTCCTTACTTAATAGCTTTGTCATATTAAACAAGTTATTTTGTCTGAGTCTCATTTGCCTTACCTATCAATATAAAGAAGGCAAAATAAGATCTACCCAATAGACTTAAAGATATATATATATATATATATATATATATATATATATATATATATATATATATATATATATATATATGGATTGCAGCTGGGAAAATGGTTCTATTGACAAAGCATTGGACTTTCATGTTGAGGTTCCTAATATGATCTCTGGCATTTCATGTACTATAATGGTATTTTGACTTATTTTTTTAATTCTCTTTTCTTTTTGCCTTGTGTAGAATTTCACAAAAGAGACAAAACTTGTATATGTGTCTGTATCTTTTGTATAAATCAGAAAGAGATAGATGAGTATGTGGTGGTCCCACTCATAAGCAGAAGTTAAGAAAGAAGAACAGAAAGGGAAATGCAAAGCTAATTTGAGTTTGGGATATTGTACCAAAGTAAAAACAAACAAACAAACAAACAAAAACTCTAGAGTAAAAATCTCTAGAGTAAAAAAAATTCTAGGCTTAAATTGTTAGTATATTTCTCTTTAAATTTTTTTTATTATCGTTATTTACTTGCTGGATAGAGACAGAGAGAAATTGGGAGGGAAGGGCTAGGCAGAGAGGGAGAGAGATAGAGAGACACCTGCAACACTGCTTCACCACTCACGAAGCTTTCCCCCTGTAGGTGGGGACCAGGGACTCAAACCCAAGTCTTCATGCATTGTAACATGGGTGCTTAACCAGCTGTGCCACTACCCAGCCCATACTATATTTCTAATAATAACCTTTTTTCAATATATTAGATCACCTATAATCTTAGACCAGGGAGATAGAAACAATTGGCCTTGTCAGTATATAAGATACAGCTATTTGCACATAGCATTGAATGGCATAGGTTATGGTGAGGTCTTCTATGGCACAGCAAATCCTAGGAATTTTCAAAGTAAACCCAATTCCCAAATAACTTGGTTATAACAATAACACTAAGACAGCAGGAATCTTCTTCATTCTCTATAAAACCCATATTATCCCAGTTCTGGTACCTCTGGGACATGGCTCATTTTCTTTCATGCTTCTCTTGATCTGTACTATTTGATATTGCATCTGCTGATCTCAACCAAATCAGTACCACTCAACATGTTTCACTTCAACTTGTGTCCAGAGACCCCAGGTGTGGGATGTCAACCCTTCAGCTCAAGTACTCAAGTGAGAATTTTCCTAGCTCATAGAACTCATTAATTCTATTTCTAACAAAGCTACAAAACCTAGATATAGACCAGGGCCCATGAGATAGAGCATGTGTGCATAAGTATCCATAAGTTAAATTACCTTAAAGTAAAAATGTGTAATAGTGACTAAATAAGTGAAACAGTGAAGCAAGCAAGTAGACAGGCTTATAAAAGACACCATAAAGTACTTAATAAAATGGTTTCTACTTAGACCTAGATATTCTCCTCATCTACTTTCTACTTCATTTCCTCAATCACTCTAAATCTACCCTCATCAGACAAAGTAAGAACTACAAAAGTTGGACAAGAGCTAGAGACCAGCACACTTTAATGATGGCTCTTTTGGTCACTACCAGGCCACCCTATCATCCAGGCCTGGGAGTCCTGGGATTCCCAAATAGACATGATGAGCTTATACCTCTAACAGAACCTTCTCTCCACTGTCACTTTTCATCTTCATCAGGAACACATAGTTGACCCTCTTGTGGGTCTCTGCAAGACCTTGCCCTCAATGTGGAACAACAGTGGTAGGGATTTCCCCACTCTCCAAAGGGAGGCTAGGTCAACATACTCTACCACTGAAGGAAGAGTAATCCTGAAATGAATGCAGCCTAGAATGTTCCTTGCTATGACCACAGAATGCAAGCTCAGATCTACAGGGATGCAGAAGTTACATAGGATCCCGTGCTGAATATGGGCCCCAGATCAGATCAAAGTGTTAACGATTAAAGGCATTTAAAAACTTTTCTTATATTTGGGAGCAACCCTCTTCCCTGATCCAGTTTTCTTGTCCTAGTCCCAACTCAGACACCATCTCCTCAGACAATACTTTCAGACCACCTACATGTTAGTTGTCAGGCTCAGGCAAAAATTAGTAGTCTTGGGCTTCTTGGAATATACCTTAAATAGATGTTCCAGCTTTTCCACAATGAAGACCCCACATTTCATTTGCTATATTCTTATATCTAGCTTCCTGATTATTAAACAATTTGTTTTGCTTTATATCTTAATGCTTTTCAGCCACCAAGTTGCTGATGCTATCATGATGCCAACCTGACTTCCCTGGGCAGATGACCTCACCATTGTGTCATGGAATCCTACCTCTCCAGACCCCTGCCCCACTAGAGAAAGACAGAAACAGGCTAGAAGTATGAATCAACCTGTCAATGCCCATGTTCAGTGGAGAAGCAATTAGAGGAGCCAGATCTTCCAACTTCAGCATCTTATAATGATCCTGGGTCCATACTCACAGAGAGAAAAAGAATAGGACAGCTTCCAATGGAGAGGTTGGGATACAGAACTCTGGTTGTGGGAATTGTGTGGAATCATACCCCTCTTATCCTACAGTCTTAATGATCATTATTAAATCAATAAAAAATTAAAGAATATCAAAATTAAAAAATAATGAGTCAACTTGAAGAAAAATTATCTAAATACTGTCAACTTAAAATGATGTTTTGTTTTTATCTACTCAATAATTATTAATTTTATTAGGAATTGATAAATGTAATACAATCATTTCATATGTAATTAAAAGAAAAGCATAACACACTACATTTTTAGTGTGATCATGTAGAACTGCCTAAATCTAAATGTCCTGTCTCATTTGTCTTGTAAAATAAAAATAACTTTTTAGGTCAGATGATTTATTCTCCTGACCCAGCAAGACTGGCACAAATCATTAGCTTTTTAATGGAGCTTTTCTTTGACTATTCTAGCTAAATTATACATGTATACATATTTGCCTATTTGAAAATACATATTTTTCTTCCACCTCCCTTCCTCTTTCCCTCCCTCCCTCCCTCCCTCCCTCCCTCCCTCCCTCCCTTCCTTCCCTACTTTTTTTTTTTATATTTTATTTATGAAAAGGAAACATTTATAAAACCATAGCATAAGGGAGGTGCAACTCCACACAATTCCCACCATCACACATATGGGGTTAATTGTGAAAGCATGGTAAGAGCATAGGGGAACTCCCATCATAAAGATGGAGGTCTGAAAAGATACCCCACCTGTTAGTATCTCCCTTTCAGGAGTCAAAAATGGAGGGAAAAGTTTTCCTGACTCAGTTTCCCCTTGTTAGTCTCCCAAGCATCACAAGAGCCTACACCCCTTAACACTTAACTCATTTCCTTGTTATAAACTAAATGGTTTGCCTGCTTAAAGTTCACTATAGTTCACCTGCTGTGATCACACATACTCCATATATCAACATTCTGCCTTGACCAAAATGCCCTTCTATTTCCTTAACCCCCTCCTCCACTTTGGTCTAACTCCTCTATCTTACCTCTCTGCCTTCAAGGCTCCTTTTCTGGCCGCCTCTCTATTGCCACTAATCACTCCAGAACTGCCCTTTACCACTATCAATTCTCTTCATTCCTTAGAACTTTCACCATGAAGGTTCTGACCTTCAAAACCCATCACTGTCGCCATATGTGAAAAATGTCCTGTGTTCCCTTCTGCTACTTAAACCCTGCCTTCTGTACAGTAAAATAGATCATTTGTAATTGTATGGTCTCCTGGTGTTTTCCTGTTGTTAACCACTAGAGTTAACACTAGAGGCCAGTAATAAGGCTTATCTCTGCTGAGAGGCCACCCATGGGAGTACCAGCACACACCTCCATATCCCATCCCCTTCCCTGATAGCTTTCCTATTCTTTAAGCATCTGGAGTATGGACTCAGAGTCATTATGGGGTGCAGAAGGTAGAAGGTCGGGCTTCTGTAATTGCTTCCCTGCTGAACACAGGTGTTGACAGGTCAATCCACACTCTCAGCCTGTCTCTCTCTTTCCTTAGTGTGTATGTGTGTGTGTGTGTGTGGGGGGGTTTCTGGGGAAGTGGGGCTCCAGGACCCATTGGTTGGGTTGTCTGTCCAGGGAGTATGTTTGGCATCATGCTAGCATCTGGAATCTGGTGGCTGAAAAGAGAGTTAACATATAAAGCCAAACAAGTTATTGACTAATCATGAACCTAAAGGCTGGAATAGTGCACATGAAGAGTTGGTTGGGGTCTCCATTTTATAGATAGCTAGTAGGCCTATTTTAGTTATATTCCAAAGGGCCCATGACTATACTAGGTTTTTCTTTTTTTTTTTTTTTCTGAGCCTGACATCTGATATGCAGGTTGATCCAAGTTATTGTCTGGAGAGATGATGTCATGGCTGCAAAAAGGATCAGAAAGTTGGATCAGGGAAGAGAGTAGCTCCCAAATATTGGAAAGGTGTATAAATCTTGTTGACTGTAAACCCATTGATTTGATGTGATCCGGGGCCCATATTCAGCTTAGGAGCCCCTGTGACCTCTGCATCCCTGTAGATCTGAGCTCACATTCTGTGGTCATGAATAGGAACATTCCAAGAAACCCCAATTTCAGGACCCATCTTCCTCTGGTGGAGCATGGAGTATGTTGTCTATCCTCCCTTCAGAGGATGGGACATTCTCTGCCACTGTTGATCCATGTTGAGGGTAAAGTCCTATGGGGGTCCACAACGGGGTCTATTGTATTGTTGTTCCTGATAGAGATGACTGGTAATATTGGGGAGAGGGATTTATTCGAGGTGTAGGCCCATCATTTCTGTTTGGGAATTTCAGGACTCCTAGATTAGGGCCCCAGCTGATGGGGTGGCTTGATAGTGACTTAAGAGTCATCGTTACAGCATGCTAGTCTCTTGCCATTAGTGGACACTATTTCATTATGAACTTGATAGTGACTCACTACAGACTATTGTGCACTTTTGCTTTGAGGTATATATTTTGCCCTAATTTATAGATACATGTGAACATATGCTCTATCTCATGGGACATGATCTACATCTAGGTTTGGGGATTTTATTAGGAAGTGAATCACCTGGAATGGAATTAGAGAATTCTATGAAAGGAAAGGTCTCACCAGAGTAGTGAGGCTGAAGTGTTGATATTCCAAGGCTGATGTCTCTGGACATAGTCTGAAGTGAAGCATGCTGAGAAGGTACTTGTTGCATTGATTAGGTTGCGATCGACGGATGCAACATCATTTGGTATGAATTGAGAGAAGCATGCAGGAAAGTGAGCCCCACCCTAGAGGTGCCAGGACTGGGGGAAATATAGGCTCTATACAGGAAGCAGGAGGTTCCTGCTTTTTAGGGTTTAAGAAGGTAATAGATAGTTATTGCTATAATCATATTATTTGGCAATTGGGTTAATTTTGAAAAAAACCCTTTGTTAGGATTTGCTGTATCATACACAACATCACCATAATTTATGTCTTTTGACATTATTTGTATATAGCTATGCCACCAGTTGTTTCTGTTCTCCCTGGTCTAGGCTTTTGAGAGAGTCAACATATCAAAGACTCAGCCTATGGTCTATGTATTAAAAAGTTTGAGATATGAGCAGGGGTAATAGCATAATGGTTACACAAACACTGTCATGCCTGACGCTTTGAAGTCCCTGGTTCAATCCCCTGCACCACCATAAACCAGATCTGATCAGTGCTCTGGTAAAAAAATTTAAAATAAAGTTTGAGATATTCAATCAATTTCCCCCCTCATATTAATTAAAAAGTGATTTATGTGACTACAAATTAATAGTAATGTACATAAACACAATTCCCAACACCTAAAGATTGTGTCCCAAGAATTCCTACCCCCCGCCCAGTGAAGCCAAACTTTTGCCCTTGCCCTCAACCCAGAATTCTTTACTTTGGTGTCTCTTCAATTCTGTTTACAAGTCAAGGGTTTGTCTCATGCATCTTAAATTTTAATAAAGCCCCATAGATAACTTGCTTCCATAGGAAAATGAAAACTACTTCACAAAGCAAAATGTCATCCCATTATTCCTAGGATTTCCATACTAAGTCAACTAACTAGCCTAAAGGGGTTCAAGTTTAAGTTTACTGTCTGACCTCGTTGGGTAGGATGATCATTATTGAACTGAGGATTAAAGTTATAGACATACCAATCCCTCAGCTGCTCTAAGAATATTTGAGGATACTTCTTGACTTCCTATGTGAAAATGAAGTGAACAATAAGGAAATCAGACTTCTAATGACAGCTTATGAACATCCAAATTCATTATTAAATGTAGAAAAAAATGATAGCATTTCATGAATGTGAGGCAATACATTTTCTTAAAAGGTCTCTCACAGGGGAACTGGGTGGTGGCATACCCAGTTAAGTGCCCATAGGGTTTGAGCCCTGGGTTTGAGCCCTTCTCCCCACCTTCAGCAAGGATGCTTCACAAGAAGTGAAGCAGGTCTCTTTCCCTCTTTGTATCTCCTTCCCATCACAATTTCTCACTGTCCTATTGAATAAAATATAAGGGAAAAAAGTGGCCACCAGGAGTGATGAATTCATAGTGCTGGCACCGAGCCCCAGTGATAACCCTGGTAGCAATTTAAAAAAAAAGTTTCTCTCATATTATGAAGCTTAAACATTAAGAAATTGTTTCCCACAATGGAAATGCATGTATTAGTGATTGAAATATAAAACGAAGGAAAGAAAGAAACATACCAGTGTATCACACAGTCATCCTATTGTCAGTTTAGAGAAATTTTCCTTGCCTTTGGTTAGAGTTCAAGCAAAGTATCCATAGGCAGAGGTAAGGGTTTGGGATGTTGGGGAGAAAAGAAACAATGTAAACAGATAGTTTTACATTGCTAATGAATATGTTGTAGAGGCACAGGTTGGGAGCACTTTTTCTGTGTAGTTACAATGGAATGGAGACATAAGAATACAAACAACTCTGTCTAGATGACTATGTAGGGTTAAGCTGTTAATAGTGCTGGTTTTGAAAGGTTGGAGGCACCTTTTAAATTCCCAGCAGCATCCATGATAACAAGCTTAAACACCAAGAACATGAGCCTGGAGAGTCAGAGCCAGGACTAGGTAAAAAACTGAAACCAGGTTAAATGTGCAACAGAAAGAGTCAATAATTAGATTACATACATCCTAAAGAAAATTTAATGAGTTTTGAAAAACAAAATAGTCATTTAATTACTATCATGATGGGATATACAAAGTATGTTTTGGGAGTCAGGAGGTAGGGGAGCGAGTTAAGTACAGGTGGCACAAAGTGCATGGACCAGAGTAAGGATCCCGGTTTGAGCCCCCGGTTCCTCACCTGCAGGGGAGTTGCTTCACAAGTTGTGAAACACATCATCAGGTGTCTTTCTCTCCCCTCTCTGTCTTCCCCTCCTCTCTCCATTTCTCTTTGTCCTATCCAACAATGACAATAATAATAATTACAACAATAAAACAAGGGTAAATAAATAAATATTAAAGAAATTTTTTAAAAAGTATGTTTCTAATATAAAAAGTCTAGCTTCATAAAAGAGATAACATTGATTAAGAAATACAAAGCAAAAAAAAAAAACGACCTCAATATGTGAATTCAGAGGTATATGTAGGTTCGAAAGGGGAATGGAAGGGAGAGTTATTTACATTTTTATAAATCTTTCTCATTTTCTATTACAGAAAATATGTAAAATTCACTTTAAATGAAAAAAAAACTATGCTAATGGAGAGAGAAGAGAGGGTTAAGGAGAGAAACTATGAATTAATGATTAAGTGAGAATACTGACTCCATATTTATTGTGGCAGGCTAGCTTTGTGGGCAGGAGAGAGAGGACCAGGAACTCATGGCTGGGCAGGAATGCAACTCAATCTTTATTGATGAGTGAGTATGTAATTCAATCTATCTAATCTCTCTTCATCAGAAAATCCTGTCCTTTATATCTCCTGAGGCAGAAATGTCAGGTCGGAAGAGGAAGTATGTAGGATAGAGGGTGGGTAGAAGGAAAATGCATGCGAACCAGTGGGGATTAAACCAGTGCAGGTCTCAAACAAAACAATGATTATGTAAATAGACCACAGCGTTAAGCAGTGCAAGCGAACCTAACGTGATGATCAAAACAGAAGGGGTCTTAGAAGCAGAATTAGAAGCAGACCAACATTTGCCCCTTTCTTTTTAACTAATGGCTATAATATCAGGAGTGTGGGGTGAACAGAAACCTATATCATGCAGGCATTTTCAAAAGAACTGGAACAAGACAGGGAGAAACAAGTAAGAGAGCAGCAAGAACCAGCTTGATGTCAAGGGAAGACTTTCTGGGTGAAGGTACATTTTTTTCCTCAAAGGGTGTTTCCTGCCTCTGGGGGCATTTTCTGTCTCTGGGATGTTTCCTGACTCTGAGAGCAGAGCCTGCAGGTAAAGGGAGTATTTCCTGCCTCTGGGGAAACAGCCTATCAGGTGAAGGGGGGGCGTATCCTGTCTCTGAGGACAGGACCTGCAGGCGGGGGGATGGGGGGAGGCATAGCCTTAGAGTCCCAAGACAGCTGATGGAAAGGTCCATGGACTGCTACAGTCAGTCCTTGAGAAGTCCAGCAGTGTAAAGAGAGTGTCCAAGGGTGTACCAGCAAGTCTGATAGAAGCATCAGTCCAAAGCAGATGACCACAAAAGAAATGCCAGGGGATGAAACACTGCACAACTATCTCGATGGGGAAGGTCAACCACTGTAATTAAGCTTTTCTGTAGAGAGTGAGCTTCGGAGTCTGTGAATCAGTTTCTTCAAATCATTGGTTTTGGGGTTGGGGGGGGGCGATGTTGGAGGACATGGGTCCACATGGATTTCCAGGGATTCCATTTGAGCACATGCTTTTTCATGTGAAGATGACAGCTGTAATTCTCTTCCTTGTGAAACAAAACTTGCAGCAGATTAGAAGTTTACTATAATTGATAACTCAATTATAATTGGTTTAAGTACATTTATAATTTTGGAAGTCCTTTCTAGTATGGTTTCAAGGTTGTTTAAACAGTATAAGCTCAATAGAAGAACCATGGTTAGAAGCCTCAGGCATGAGAATCATTAGCATAACCATTATGCTATCTACCCCGTCCATACTCATACAGTTTTCAAGATTAAACATTTCACATTTATACTGACGTAAAAAAAAAATCAAAAGAGGGGGAGTCAGGCTGTAGCGCAGCAGGTTAAGCGCAGGTGGCACAAAGCACAAGGACCGGCATAAGGATAACGGTTCGAACCCTGGCTCCCCACCTGCAGGGGAGTCGCTTCTCAGGTGGTGAAGCAGGTCTGCAGGTGTCTGTCTTTCTCTCCCCCTCTCTGTCTTCCCCTCCTCTCTCCGTTTCTCTCTGTCCTATCCAACAACGACGACAACAACAATAATAACTACAACAATAAAACAACAAGGGCAACAAAAGGGAATAAATAAATAAAATAAAATATTTAAAAAAAATCAAAAGAGAAAAAAACTGATTTTTGGACTGTTTCTGGATGTCTCTAGAAATCATGGCTGCATCCAGCATTTTTTTTTTTGGAAAGTCAATTAAATTTCAGAATACTCAGAGAAAAATGGGTCATACAAAAATTCAGTCATTCAAATCACTCTTTTACGAAACGCAACTGAAAGCGGATAGTAAACTTAAGATATTCAGAGAGAACAAGGAGGGGGGAAGTGAGAGAAAAGCTGTAGGTAATTTTTGTTTTTTTCACCTTGAACCAGATTATTTAGATCCCACTATTTCGCATCATGAATCCTGCAGAGGGCGTCCTAGTCCAAAAAGCGCCTCAAGATTCCATTTAGGGTGCTTCTGATGGTTCCTGCGGGATTGTTGCAGGCACTCATCCCCAAAAACGTCTTCCCATAGAAGAAAGAATTCAATCAGGAGGGTAGAACTAACCAAATATCTCTATTCTTGGGGACTGCCAGGGTGCTGGAAAATGCTCTTCAAGTCAGAGTAGTCCTTCTCTGTGGGAAACATTGGAGAGGGAGTCCAGAAAGTCCCAGGGGAAATCTCCATGCATCTCCCAAGCTCTTCCCTATGGTCATAGGGAATCAAAGTGTGGCCCAGAGCAAAATGTTCCAGAGACAGAGAAACTGTTTCATGAAAAAATAGTAGAGGGTTTGGGAACCTCTTCATAGGCAGGAAGGTAATCCATGGCGGACAGGTAGCCAAGTGGCATATACTTATCTGGGGGATGGGTGGGTTAGGTCCCACGTTGTTTTAGAAGCAGAACTAGAAGCAGACCAACAATATTGTTCTTTGTGTCCTCCTCTCCCTCCTTTTCTTCATAGTGGAACCTCTTGTCGGTCTCTACAAGACCTTGCCCTCAGTGTGGAACAATAGTGGTAGGGATTTCCCCACTCTCCAAAGGGAGGTTATGGGTCAACATACTTCCCACCATCTTTTATTCTCCCTTTCTTTTTTTCTGCTCCTGTAATCTCAGGACTGCATGATTTCACTACTCTAAGATTTTTTCCCCTTTCAATTTAAGTTAGAAACAGCTTGATAGTGGAAGGAAAGAGGAGAAACATCACAGTATCACCTCACTGTTCATGCTTATGGAGTATTAATTACTTCAGTTCTTGACACTCTGCTCTTATGTGGTACCAAAGATCTATCAGTACACCAATGAGCTTCACAAGATTTGTCCTCTATCAAGTGAGCTATCTCTTAGACTCTAAAATAGTTTCTACTCCAAATACATAACGGTAACTTTAAAAACTTTTATCATCAAAGTATTTTATTCTTAAGTTTTATCAAAGGAACACTGAAGCTTCCTTCAACACATTGGGGGCAGGGCTTGAACACAGGTTGCACAAACGACAAAGCAGCCGTTGCACAAACAGGTTGCACAAACGGCAAAGCAGCACACTATTCAAGTGAGCTATTTTGCTGGCCCAATTTGCTGTTTCTTACCAAGGAAAACATAATCTGACCATATGATCCAGCAATGATACTTCTTGGCAGTTATAAAATGAGTGAATAAAAACATGCCTATGCGTTCGTGGTTCAAACACACATGCATATGTGTATATATTAATATATACAGTTTCTAACAATATCAATAATCATAATGTCCTTCAACAAGTGAATGGATTTGCAAACTGTGATATATCCATATCATAAAATGTTATTTAGAAATTTTTTGAAAATTTTTATTAGTGATTTAATAATGATTAACAAGATTGTAAGATACCAGGGATACAATTACATACAATTCCCATCACTTCACCTGTTGTTTTCTCTAGCATGTACATAGCTGATGGACTGCAACATTTTCTCAAGTTTTCCTTCATTTCAAGAGCCAGAAAGTGGCAGAACTCAAGGCTGGAAATCCCAGGACTCTAGGTTCCATGGCTCACCCCTAACTCTCTGAATGTGTACTATAAGGCTTTCAGGCCTAGTGCTGCTTGGGGGAACCCAAGTCTGTTTTTCTGTATGTATTTTTAATTATACTCATTCTCCAACAGAGTTAAGTAATAATCCTTACCATAAACAGAAAGGGCAAGGTCCCCGATTCAAAGCCCTAGACCCCAATTCCAAACTATTTGACCCTTTCCTCTTGATTTCTGTCTCTATTCAATAAATAAATAAATAAATACATCCTAATGCACTTTACTCAGCTATCAATAAAAGTAATGGGACAGTGCTTAATAAAATTATCATTGTTGATGCTGTAAAGTTAGAACCTCATGTATTTGCTACTTTATTAGCAAATTTGCTATTTTATTCATGTCTGTGTAACACCAGAGATTACTCTGATAACTTAACACCCCCCCCCCCGTGGAGCTCAAAACTATTTCACATACATGGCAAGGTATGAGCCCTACCCAAAAAGCTATCTTTCTAGCCCTGAGCTCAGTTTATAAGCTCTATATGCATTTCAACCCCATAACATCAGACATAATTTGCCTTATCTCTTATCTCATAATTTGCCTTATTTGCTAGTGACTCAAGGCTCAATTATGTAAAACAATTTAAAATGTATAACACTAATATCTGTATATATGTTATTAAATTCTCTAATACATGTTAAGTCTATTTTTTCTTTTCAAAAAATTTTTTTAAGTTCCTTTATTGGGGAATTAATGTTTTTCATTCAACAGTACATGTGTAACATTTCCCAGTTTTCCATATAACAATACAAGCCCTACTAGGTCCTCTGTCATTCTTTTTGGGCCTGTATTCTCCCAACACACACCCCAGAGTCCTTTACTTTGGTGCAATACGCCAATTCCAGTTCAAGTTCTACTTGTGTTTTCGCTTCTGATCTTGTTTTTGAACTTCTGTCTGAGATTGAGATCATCCCATATTCATCCTTCTGTTCAATGACATTTATTTATGCCCTAATTTAGTTGTTTCTGTCCTTCTTGTTGTTTTAGGGTTCCTTTGTTCTTCTTATTCTAGGTCTTTAAGATGTGGAAGCAGGCTGTTTATTTGTGCTTTTTTTTGTTTCCCAATGAGTGCCTGTATGTCTATGAAGTTCCCTCTCAGTACTGCATTAGCTGTGTCTGAAATATTTTGATAGTTTGTGTTTTCATTTTCATTGAACTTTTGAAACATTTTGATTTCTTCCTTTATTTGCTCTTTGACCCAGTAGTTGTTAAGTAATGTAATGTTGAGCCTCCACATTTTTGGACTGTTACTAATCTTTTGTTGACTGTTAAGTGTTAGTTTAATTCCACTGTTGTCTGAGAAGATGCTTGGGATGATTCCAATGTTCTTAAATTTACTGATGCTGTGTTTGTGGCCTAACATATGGTCTATCCTTGAGAATGACCCATGTGGACTTGAGTAGAATGTGTATTTCAGTTTCTTAGGATGAATGACTCTGAAAATGTCCAATAGTTCTAGTTTATCTGTCTCCTCATTTAGCACCCTCATGCCTTTATTGATTTTCTGCCTGAATTATCTGTCAAGTTGAGATAGGGGGGTGTTGAAGTCCCCTACTATGACTGTGTTGCTCTTAATATATTGTTGTTGCTCTTTCAGTAGATGTTTGATGTATTTAGATGGCTTCTCATTGGGTGCATAGATGTTGATGATTGTTAAGTCCTCTTGATTGACTGATCCTCTGAGCATTAAGTAATATCCATCCCTATCTTTTTAACTTTTATGTATTTTAAAGTCTATCATGTCAGATATGAGAATAGCTGTTCCTGCCCTTTTTTGTGGGCCATTGGCTTGTATGATAGTTTTCTATCCTTTCACTTTGAGTCTGTTTGTCTTGTTGAGTTAGGTAGATTTCCTGTAGACAGCATATTGTTGGGTTGTGTTTTCTGATCCATCTTCCTACTCTGTGCCTTTTAATAGGTTAATTCAGGCCACTGACATTCGTTGATATCAAATATTGAAGATGTTTTAATGCCATTCTTGTAAAGTTTTAGGGTGTTCTGATAGATGGCACATTTATGGAGGTCTGACTGTTTATAGGAGACCTTTCAGAACTTCTTTCAGGGCAGGGTTGGTGACAGTTGATTCTTTCAACTGTTGCTTGTCTGAGAAGGTTTTTATGCCTCCATCTAGTCTGAGTGACAGTATAGCAGGATACAGTAGTTTTGGTTGAAAGCCTTAAGAGATGAAATATCCTTAAGTCTACTCAAATTTCCATTTAATTTACTATATATTATTGAATAATGATAGTACCATCAAAATATTAGCTAAGTATTCTAGGTCAGGAAACAGTTTACTTGTCAGATCGTTCACATTGCCATGAGTGAGACCCTGGGTTTGCACTCTTGCTATCCCATGCTAACATGTTAACAGAACCAAGGTTGCTCCTGAATGGCACAGAGGTACTGAAGTACTCCCTTCTCTTTTTTACTCACTTTCTCCTGTAGGGTGAAAAATTTTAACTCAGAGAGGTCACAAAGTAGCAGTCACATAGCTACTATTTTAGATAATGATCTGGCAAGCAATTCACTTTCAATAGACTCTGAGGTTCCATGTTCAATCTCCAGCATGACCATAAGCTATAGCTGAGTAATGCTGTCTTCTCTCTCTCTCTCTCTCTCTCTATATATATATATATATATATATATATATATATATATATATATATTCTCTTTCTCCTGTTCCTCCTCTTTGCATCTCTTCATCTGATTAAAATAAATAAAATATAAAAATAATAATTATAAGCTTATCACAGGATAAGGTATATTGTATGAGAGAGCTAAAGTAAACAATCATTATCCCATAATGTATTGTAAATAATTTAAGATATGCTACTATTCTATATTCATTAGGAATATTAGAATTAAAAAGGTAAATTTAAAAGTTAATGTAAAAAGTTTGAAGAATTTGCTCAAGATTAAGATATCAGTACAAATAGATTGTGCTTAGTTATACTACTTCTATTAAGAGAAAACAATTTGGTCAAGATAATAAAATTTTCCACCAACATCATTTCTTAGTCAGCAGAATATCTACTACTATAACAAAAGTGAGTTTATTATCATCTCTTTTTAGTCCTTGGAAAAGGTAATTCATTTGTAATGATTTTATGTAGATGAGTACTAACATTATTCAATGAATCATAAATACCTGCTTAGGCTATCATATATCAACCATCTGTATTGTTTTTTAATTTTTATTTATGAAATGGAAATATTGACAAGACCATAGGATAAGAGGGGTATAATTTCACACAATCCCCACCACCAGAATTCCATATTCCATCCCCCTCACTTGAAAGCTTTCTTATTCTTTATCCCTCTGGGAGTATGGACCCAGGGTCATTATGGGGTGTAGAAGGTGGAAGGCCTGGCTTCTGTAATTACTTCCCCATTGAACATGGCCATTGGAAGCTCGATCCACATTGCTAGCCTATCTCTCTCTTTACCTACTGGGGCAGGGCTCTGGGAAAGCAGAGCTCTAGGACATATCGGTTGAGCTGTCTGCTCAGGGAATTCAGGCTGGCCTCATGTTAGCATCTGAAACCTGGTGGCTATAAAAGAGTTAAGATATAAAGCAGAGCAAATTGTTGACTAATCATGAACCTAAAGGCAACAATATTGCAGATGAAGATTTGGGGTGTCCCTCTTGGAAAAAGCTAGTAGGTCTATTTTAGGTATGTTCTAAAAGGTTCATAACTTTACTAGTTTTTGCTTGAGCCTGACATCTAGTCAGGTGGACCCAAGTTATTGTCTGGATGATGATTTCATAGTTGGAAAAAGGATATGGGGCCCATATTCAGCACAGGAGCCTATGTAATCTCTGCATCCCTGTAGGTCTGAACTGACATTCTGTGGTGTTAGCTAGGAACATTCCAGGCTGCTCTAATTTCAGGGCCTATCTTCCTGGGGTGGTACTATTCCATTATATATATATATATGTGTGTGTGTGTGTGTGTGTGTGTGTGTGTGTGTGTGTGTGTGTGTGTGTGTGTGTGTGTGTGTGTGTGTGTATACAATGTTTTTTAGCTAGGCTATCACTTCTTTTGCGTACTTTTTTTAATGTGTGACTTCTATGGGCAGGGTCCTGACTCAGCACAATCCAGATTTGAACCCTTGCACAAGGGAGTGAAGCATCAGTGCTACTCTGTCTTTCCCTGCCTCTTTACCTGCATGAGAAAGCATCTTTGAGCAGTCAGAATGCACATGCACAAGACTGACTAAAAACAATTCTGAGATTTCTAAAATATATATTCCAGACATTTTTCAGTTTCTTTTTAATTTTTTTACTGGGGGATTAATAGTGTACAGTAAATAAAGTTGTTGAATCATGTATAAAATATTTCTCAATTTTTTGCAAAATATTCTCACTCGAAGCCCAGGTCTTCCTGCACTACCGTGCACCAGAACCTTACCACCCCCCCCCCCGAGAGTCAGGGGGTAGTGCAGCAGGTTAAGACAGTAAATTCATAATTCTTAATAAATATAATAAACAAATATATCACAACTTTCTTAGCCACTCATCTATCATTGGACACCTGAGTTGTTTCCTGGTTTTGACTCTTAACAGATTGTGCTGCTATGAGCATAGGTTTGCACAAATAGTTTTTGTTTGTTTGTTAAGGTTTTGTTTCTTTGTTTGTTTGTTTTTGTTTTGTGCCTCTAGACTTATTGCTGGGGATCAGCTTGCACTATGAATCCACTGGTCTTGGCAACCATTTCTCCTTTGCTTTTTTCTTTTCTTTTTTTTATTTGACCGAACACAGAGAAATTGAGAGGGGAAGGGGAGACAAGGAAGAAAGAGAAAGATAGACACCTACAGACATGCTCTGCCACTCATGAAGCATCCCCATTGCAAGTGGGGAGTGGAAACTTGAACCTGGGCCCTTGCTCATGGGGATATGTGCATTTAACCAGGTGCACCAATGCCTGGCCTCCCACAGAGGATGTATGTGTTTGGTTCCTTAGGATATACCCTCCAGCAGAGAAATTACTGGTTCCTAAGGCAGGTCCATTTCTAGCCTTTTGAGTATTCACCATACTGCTTTCATCAGGGGTTGAACCAATTTACATTCCCACAAGCAGTAGGAGGGTTCCTTTCTCCTGCAACCTCTCCAGCATTTTTTATTATGCTCTCTGATAAATGAAATTTTCACTGGCTTGAAATGTTATCCCATAATTGATCTTTCTAACACCCTTCCCCCAATTTCATATTCATTCCATACTACTCCAGCTGAAACTCAGTGGCTCTTCCTCTGAGGGTTGCTCATCTTAATCACAACACTGCCCAATGTGTCAAGCCAAGTCAAAAGGAGCAATGCCAGTGCTCAACTAATCCTTCTCCTTGCAAACTCCCTTCAATTCTACCTTGGCAGTCCATTGCTTTTAATACAATTATTTTAATTTAATTTGCATATTTAGTCATGCTGATTAAAAATTCATTGAAGGAAAATTAGTTAATAGGCATGTAAAAATTTCAGAGATACAGCACTGTAAATATCTATAAATATTGCATTATAATCTCAACCCAAATCTAGTTTACGTTTACTAGTATACAATAAACTTCTTTTGTTTAGTTTGACTACATTTCTGTGTAGTCATTAACTATTAAAGAATAGTAAGAAGCTTAGTGAAAGGTTTATACTGGTTCTTAATTTTTCTGTCTTCTTGAAAGAGATAATTCATATAAATAATAATTTAAGAAATTAAGAATTAAGCACTCTGAAAAGTTAAACCAAAGTTAACCCAAAGTTAACCCAATTGCAAACAATGTGATTATTACAATAACTATCTATTGTCTTCTTAAACCCTGAGACAACAGGAATCTCCCCCTTCCTCTATAGAACCTCTGGGGTAGGGATCATTCCTCTGCATGATTCTCTCAAGTCAGGCCAAATGATATTACATCCACTGCTTCCAACCTAATCAATGCAATGAGTACCATCTCAGCATACTTCACCTCAGACTGCGTACAGAGACATCAGGCATGGATTGCCAACCCTGCACCCTCATCACTCAGGTGAGACCTTTCCTTTCATGGTGGTCTCTAATTCCATTCCAGGAGGTTCACTTACTAACAAAGTCCCGAAACCTAGATACAAGCCAGGTCCAGAAAGACAGAGCATATGTTCACATGTATCCATAAATTAGGGCAAAATATATACCTCAAAGCAAAAACCTTTAGGTTCCTGATTATTAAACAATTTGTCCTGCTCTGTATCTTTTATTTTATTTTATTTATTTCTTATTTATAAAAAGGAAACACTGACAAAACCATAGGGTAAGAGGAGTACAACTCCACAGAATTCCCACCACCAGAACTCCATATCCAATCCCCTCCCCTGATAGCTTTCCTATTCTTTATCCCTCTGGAATATGGACCCAGGGTTATTATGGGGTGCAGAAGATGGAAGGTCTGTCTTCAGTAATTGCTTCCCCACTGAACATGGGTATTGACAGGTATATTCCTATCTTAATGCTTTCCAGCACCAAGTTGCAGAGGCTACCATGATGCCAATGAAAATTCCCTGGGCATATGTCAGCAGTATGTCCTAAAATCCTACCTCTCCAGAGCCCTGCCCAACTAGGGAAAGATAAAAACAGACATCTCCCCAGATAATAGCTTAGATCCACCTGCATATCAGATATCAGGCTCAGGAAAAAAAAAAAAAAACTAGTATAGTCATGGGCTCTTTGGAATATAACTAAAATAGGACTACTAACCATCTACAAAATGGAGACCGGCGACTCTTCATATGCACTTTTGCAGCCTTTAGGTTCATGATTAGTCAATGTTTTTTTTTTTTGGCTCTATATATAAACTCTTTTTTTTTAGCCACCATGTTCCAATGCTAACATGATGCCAACCGGACTTCCCTGGGCAGAAAACCCCACCAATGCGTCCTGGAGCCCCACTTCTCTAGAATCCTGCCCCACTAGGGAAAGAGAGAGACAGGCTAGGAGTATGGATTGACCTACCAGTGCCCATGTTCAGCGGGGAAGCAATTAAAGAAGCCAGATCTGTCACCTTTTGCACCCCATAATGACCCTGGGTCCACACTCCCAGAGGGATAAAGAATAGGAAAGCTATCAGGGGAGGGGATGGGATATGGAGTTCTGGTGGTGGCAATTGTGTGGAGTAGTACCCCTCTTCTCCTATGGTTTTTGTCAATGTTTCCTTTTTATAAATAAAAAAAAAAGAAAGAAAGAAACAGACTGGGAGTGTGGGTCAACCTGACAAAGTTCTTGTCCAGAGGAGAAGCAATTACAGAAGCCAAACCTTCCACGATCTGCATCTCATAGTGATCCTAGGTCCATACTCCTAGAGGGATACAGAATAGGAAAACTGCCAATGGAGAGGATGGAGTGTGGAATTCTGTTGATGGGAATTGTATAGAATTGCACCCCTCTTTTCCAATAGACTTGTTGACAATAACTGGGTCAATAAAAATTGGGGCTAATACTGTTTTCTGAGTGGACAATAATACAAATTAAAAGGGAATTAAGTTCTTTATATATCTTCTATATATTTCATATCCATACATTTCAGGAAAATACATTTTAAACTACTAGCAAAATGTAATCCTTTAAAGTCTTATTTTTAAAATTTTTTTAATATTTATTTATTTTCCCTTTTGTTGCTCTTGTTGTAGTTATTATTATTGTTGTTATTGATATCCTCATTGTTAGACAGGGCAGAAGAAATGGAGAGAGGAGGGGAAGATAGAGGGGGGAGAGAAAGATAAACACCTGCAGACCTGCCTCACTGCCTGTGAAGAGACTCCCCTGTATGTGGGGAGCCGGGGGGCTCAAACCAGGATCCTTATGCCGGTCCTTGCACTTAGTGCCATGTGCACTTAACCCGCTGCACTAACTCTGGACTTTCCTATATTTGGGAAAGTTCTATTTTTATGAAGTTAATAAAGTATCCATAATTATATTAATCTCTCTCTCCTTCTCTGTAGTATTTATAGAGCTCAATATCTAGTCCTTCATATATTATTTTATATTTATTCATATTATGTTTTCATCCATATATTATGTTTTAAATATATTTTTTAAATGTCTTTATTGGGGAATTAATGGTTTACAGCCAACATTAAATGCAATAGTTTGTACATGCATAACATTTCCACATAGCAATACAATCCCCACTAGGTTCTACTCTACCATCTTATTTCAGGATTGAACCCTCACCCCTACCGAAGTCTTTTACTTTGATGCAATACACCAACTCCAATCCATGTTCTGCTTAGATTTTCCCCTTCTGATATTGTTTTTCAACTTCTGCTTATGAGTTAGACCATCCCATACTCATTCTTTTGTTTATGGTTTATCTCACTTAATATGATATCTTTGAGCTCCATCCAAGATGTGGTAAAGATTAATTAACTGTGAACCTGAGACTTTGAAGCCTCAGGAATAAGAGTCTCTTTGCATAACCATTATGCCATCTACTCTGTTCACATTTTTCAGTTTTCCACATAACAGTTCAACCCCCCTCTAGGTCCTCCTCTTCCATCATATTCCAGGACCTGAGCCCTAACCCTCTACCCCAGAGTCCTTTAATTTGCTGCAATACACCAGACTCAGTCCAAGATCTACTTTGTGTTTATTATCCCACTTCTTTTGTAATTGGATTTGTTTCACTGAAGGTGACTACAAAATTTAGATGGAAAACATTATGCCAATATTTTCCCCTAAGTATTTGATAGTTTCTAGTCTAACATCCAAGGAATGTTGAAATCCCCTACTATTACTGTGTTGCTATTAATATATTTCTGTAGCCTTATCAGTAGATGTTTGATGTATTTATATGGCCTCTCATTGGGTGTATAGATGTTAATAATCCTTAAAACCTCTTGATTGACTGATCCTCTGAGCATTAAGTAATGCCCATCACTATCTTTAAATTTTGTTTGTTATTGTGTAGGGAGATGATGTCGTGGTTGAAAAGGGACTAGAAAGCTGGATCAAGGAATAGAGTAGCTTCCAAATATGGGAAAGGTGTATAAATATTGTTGACTGTAAACCCTACTAGCTATCTCCAAAACCGAGACATCAAATCTTCATATGCAATATTTCAGTCTTTAGGCTCGTAATTAGTCAACTATTTGTTTGGCTTTAAATGTTAACTTTTTTTCAGTCTCCAATTCCAGATGCTAACTTATGCCATCTGGACTTCCCTGGGCAGATGACTCCACCAGTGTGTCCTGGAGCCCCACTTCTCCAGATCCCTACGCCACCAGGGAAAGAGAGAGACAGGCAGGGAGTACCTGTCAATGTACCTGCCAATGCCCATGTTCAGTGGGGAAGCAATTACTGAAGACAGACCTTTTGCACCCCATAATGACCTTGGGTACATACTCCCAGAGGGATAAAGAGTAGGAAAGCTATAAGGGGAAGGGAGAGGAGGGGGTGCGGAGTTCTGATAGTAGGAATTATGTGGAGTTGTACCCCTCTTATCCTATGGTTTTTGTCAGTGTTTCCTTTTTATAAATAAAATTTTTTTAAAAAAAGGAAAAGGCTTATAGTATTAGCTTGAGAATAATAGCTATTCCTGACCTTTTTTTCTGGTCCATTGGCTTATACAATAGTTTTGTATCCTTTCACTTTAAGTCTGTGTTTTTCTTGTTGAGTTAGGTGGGATTCTTGCAGACAACATATGGTTGAGTTGTGTTTTCTGATACATATTCCTACTCTGTGCCTTTAATATGTAAATTCAGGTCACTGACATTTATTGACATTATACAATGAATATATTTAGTTCCCATTATTCTAAAATTTTAGAATGTTCTGATATATGGCATGTTTATGATGCTGTGTAAAGTTCTCTTTACAAATGAACCTTCAGAACTTCTTTCAGGGCAGGCTTGGTGATAGTTGATTCTTTCAACTGTTGCTTGTCTGAAAATATTTTTATGCTTCCATCTATTTTGAATGATAGTCTAACAACATACTGTAGTTTTGGTTGAAAGTCTTTCTCATTGAGTGCTCAGTAGATATCTTGCAGTTCTTTTCTGGCTTGTAGTGTTTGTGTGGAGAAATCTGCTGCTAGTCTGATGGGTTTTCCTCTGTAGGTGACTTTTTTTTCTTGCAGCATTCAAGATCCTTTATTTAACCTTATTCCTTTCCATTCTAAATATGATGTGTCTTTAAGTCTGAGTTAATTCTGTTTGAGACTCTCTGAGCTTCTTTAACCTCATAAAGGTTAAACATAATCTTTTATGTTGTCTACAGTAGGAAGTTCTCAGCTATTATGTCCTGTAGAATCCCCTCCTTTTCTTCCTTCCTCTGGTAAGCCAATAATGCATATATTACTTCTTTTGAATTCATCTCATATGTCTCTGTTCTTGTTTTCAGTATCTCTTAATTTCTTTGATATCTCTTACTTTTTTCTTAGTTTTTTCTAATTCGTCCTCAGTCTTGCTAATTTAGTTTTCTGCCTCACTTATTCTAGTCTCTCTCTCCTTTACTATCTTCTGTATTTCATCTATTCTGTTATCCTGTTGTGATGCTGTACTAGCTTGCTCAGTTAGTTGTGCTCTTAACTCAGCTGCTTCAGCTTTCAGTTTTCTAATTACCTTCATATACTTAGTCTTTTCTTTTGGAGTCTCATTTGCTGTTTCCCCATAGCTCAGATTTCAGCTCTCTAATTACTTTCAGATACTTGTCTTTTCTTTTGAGTCTCATTTGATATTTCCCCATTTCTGATGATATTATTTCTGTATACCCTCAACTATTAATGAACAAAGATATAGTTGGGCCTCAGGAAAAAAATTCACCTTTCTAGGTTGATTTATTTTATTAACAAATAAATAAATAAACCATAGAATTATACATATGGAGAATTTACTTGGATGTAGCATCTATGGTAAAAAGAAGGTGAACTTCAACTGTTTAGCCTGTTTTATGGTCTGTGAAGCATCAATTGATGCTGTAACAAGGAAATTATGTCCTCATTTCTATTATTAGATTCAAATGTGAATTTTTTAACAACAGTGATAATCATGTCTTAGTATTAGTCCCTAAACTACATTCTTCAAGATAATAAAAAAGGAGTGTAAGAATACGTTCTCTTTGACAATGGAAAGATCAAAGTACTGAGACAAAACTAACCGTTCTTTCTCAAACTGAATTCCTTTATTGTCCTTAAAATAATCTGCATTCTAATGAGAAGATTTTCCCTTGAGGGAGTTGGGCGGTAGCACAGAGGGTTAAGCGCACATGGCACAAAGCACAATTATCAGCATAAGGATCCTTGTTCGAGTCCCTGGCTGGCACCCCACCTGCAGGGGAGTAGGTTCACAAGTGATGAAGCAGGTCTGCAGGTGTCTGTCTTTCTCCCTCTTTGTCTTCCCCACCTCTCCCCATTTCTCTCTGTCCTATCCAACAATGACAATATCAACAATAACTATAACAATTTAAAAAAAAGGGCAAAGAAAGGGAACAAGTAAATATTAAAAAAAAAAAGGTTTTCTTTTGAAGCACCAGGAGTCTGCTGACCCAAATACCCCAAGCAAAGTTGATAGGAAAAAGGTCTACTCTGGGCATATTGAAAAAAACCTATGTGGCCTTTCTAGGGTAAGTAATCTCACAATGCAAAAGAACACTAAATATGCATATCTCACACCAATTTTCTGTCCTTTTACAAAGGAAATAATTATCCCTAATTTTAATCATGTTTTTTTTTTTAGTGGTGGAGTGTTCTAGATCATATCGACTCAGCTTGTTACTCCAACCTACATCTGGAGCATATATATATATATTGCATCCATCTTTAAAACTCTACTGTACCCCATAATGATCCTGGGTCCATACTCCTAGAGGGATAAAGAATAGGAAAGCTATCAAGGGAGGGGATTGGATACAAAGTTCTGGTGGTGGGAACTGTGTCTTATCCTATGGTCTTGCCAATATTTCCATTTTATAAATAAAAATAAAATATAACTCTACAATATTTACTTTCAGCCTATAGGATAAAAGTGAATCTCCTACATGACAAAGCAATCCTTTAAACTTTAGCTTGTACATCCATAGCATGTATCTGCTGCAACACGAACTGGATTATATTTGGGTCACATGTTTGCTTATCCCGGAATGCATTCTTTCTGCGTATTTCTATTATGTCTTTCCAACTCTCTGTCTTTGTGGAGAAAATAGAAAAGTATCCATCTATTTCACACATTCTTAAATAAGAAAATTTTTTTTCTTTTTTTTTTAAATATTTTATTTTATTTATTTATTTATTCCCTTTTGTTGCCCTTGTTGTTTTATTGTTGTAGTTATTATTGGTGTTGTCATCGTTGTTGGATAGGACAGAGAGAAATGGAGAGAGGAGGGGAAGACAGAGGAGGAGAGAAAGATAGACACCTGCAGACCTGCTTCACCGCCTGTGAAGCGACTCCCCTGCAGGTGGGGAGCCGGGGTTCGAACCGGGATCCTTATGCCGGTTCTTGTGCTTTGTACCACCTGCGCTTAACCCGCTGCGCTATAGCCCGACTCCCAAATAAGAAAATTTTATTGACATTTCAGGTCAAAGAACCTAGTAATATTTTCACTGAAACATTGTTGTTACTATTTTAAATGCTTAATGTCTCCTTTTGCCTCTGTGTGTCCTGAAAGAAAGATCTTAGGCTCTTTGTCAGAGAAAGTAATCTCAGTAAAATTATCTTCTTTTTAAAGTAGAAAAAAGTTTTTCTTAAAATTTAGATGATGAGAGTAAAAAATGCACTTATATGTATTCATGGCTTATTAAACAGCGCAAGGATAATAAACTATGCTGGGAAACACTAAGAATTAAGATGCCAACTAAGGAGTTTAGTTAGGTAATTATCATTTATTGAACACCTTTTAAGTGTCAGGCACTTTACTGAATTCTTCTATGAGTCAACCCATTTAATTAGGGTTGTAAGGAATGTAGAGAATTATGATCAAAGTTTGACCAAACATAAAAGACACAGTCCTACTCACTAATTTTTCAAGTGGGATAACTTGTAACCTTGTTGACTTTATACTCATCAGATATTCAAATTAATAAAGCATAGAGAAGAACAGAACGCTAACACATAGCTCTTATTTAATTAGCTTATGGAGTTGGTCCCTGTTTAGGACTCTTTATTAATTTATATAGAAACATAATAGAGGCTACCTCTATATATATAGATTATAAGACATTAATTTATAATAAATAAAGATGCATTATGCTTTAATTCTTAAAGAAATTAAGTTTTAGTGACATTTTAACCTTTTAAAAATGCAGTTATGAATCTTGAACTAAATCACTCATAATTTCTGTGTGATAAGAAATCAACAGTTTTTTCTTGATGAAAATTTGGTATTGCTAAGTAGCATCTAAATCTAAAAGATATGCTAATTTATATACAGTCTTAATAGGAACAGAGAGAGAGAAAAGTAAAAATTCTTATTTGAGTGAATTGTAGCTAAGACATTCCCAAAACTAAATAATTGGGTGGATCACACAATTTAGGAGGTCTCCACTTAAGAATATTTTATCATGCTAAGTTATTCATCAAGTTTGAAGGGTGAAAAAGAAGTGTTTTGAGGATAACAACTGTTGAAGTAACTCATCACCTTTAAACCATAGCAACAAGAGATACTTAAAGAACATTGAATAAAATACAATAGTGACCTATTCCATATTGGAAAATAAAATAAAGCTAAGAAAATAAGCAAAATTCAAAGTAAAGCATCAAATAAGCAGCAAAATTCAGTTCAACAAAAAATTGGGGGTGGGGTAGGTGTGGCAGTGACGGAGGGAGGATAAGTGTAACTGGTGCTTTCCTAGTGGGGAGAATGCAGTGGAGTACTGAATCTTGGGGCTGAACAAATAAAACTATATATAGAAGTCTCCAGTATCTGTGTAGACTTTTGTGATGAGAATTTGTTTTTCTTTTCTTAATGGGGAACTGATGATTTACCGTATAGATTTTAACACTTAAGCACAACCTTTCATCTCCCTTTGATAGGTATCTGGGTTTGCTGTACAGTACCCAGTATCTTGTATATAGCTGTGCTATTGGTTGCTTCTGATCTACTTGGTCTAGGCTTTTGAGAGAGTCTGCATATCAATTACACAGCCTATATATTGAAAAGATTCAGTTTGTGTTTTGAAAAACTTCGAGACATACAATTAATTTTCCCCCTCTCGTATTAATTAACTAGTGATTTATATGACTACATTTTACTAGGAGTGTACATAAACACCATTCCCACCACCAAAAGACTGTGACCCATACCCCTCCCACCCACTCCCACCCCCCAATGTCCCAGGAAGCTGCATGTCTACCTCTCACCACAGGGTTTTTACTGTGGTGCCCTACTTACAATTTGGTCAGGTTCTGCTTTTAGTTTCCCTTTCAGATCTTCTTCCTCAACTTCTGTTGATGAGTGGGATCATCCCATACTCATCTTTATCTTTCTGACTTAGCTCACTTAACATAATTCCTTCTAGCTCCATCCAAGATGGGTCAGAGAAGGTGGGTTCATTGTTCTTAATAGCCATGTAGTATTCCAATGTGTATATATACCACAGTTTTCTCAGCCACTCATCTGTTGTTGGGCACCTGGGTTACTTCCAGGTTTTAGCTATTATGAATTGTGCTGCTATGAATATAGGTGTACACATATCAATTTTATTGGGCATTATGGAATCCTTGGGGTATATCCCCAGGAGAGTAATTACTAGGTCATATGGAAGGTCTATGTCTAGCCTTGTGAGAGTTCTCCAGACTTCTCTGCAGATAGTCTGGACCAATTAACATTCCCACCAGCAGTGCAGAAGGGTTCCTCTGTCCTCACAGCCTCTCCAGCATCTGTTGCTGCTGGCTTTTTGATTTACGCCATTCTCACAGGAGTGAGGTGATATCTCAATGTTTTTATTTGCATTTCTCTGACAATCAGTGACATGGAGCAATTTTTCCTGTGCTTGTTAGCATTTTGGATCTCTTTTGTAGTGAACGTTCTGTTCATACCCTCTGCCCATTTTTGGTTGGGGTCATTTGTTTTTTCGGTGCTAACTTTGCTGAGCTCTCTGTATGATTTGGTGATTAGTCTCTTTTCCGATGTATGGCATGTGAAGATCTTCTCCTATTCTGTGAGGGGTCTCTTTGTTTGTGTGATAGTTTCTTTGGCTGTGCAGAAGCTTTTCAATTTGATGTAGTTCCATTGGTTTGTTTCTACTTTAGTCTTCCATGCAATTGGGTTTGTTTAATTAAAGATGTCCTTGAAGTTTAGGTGGGAAAGTGTTCCACCAATGTTTTCCTCTAAGTATTTGATAGTTTCTGGTCTATTATCCAGGTCCTTGATCCATTTGAAGTTGATTTTTGTTTCTGGTGAGATAAGGTGGTTCAGTTTCATTCTTCTGCATGTTACAACCCAGTTTTCCCAGCACCATTTATTGAAGAGAGCCTCCTTTTTCCATTTAATACTTTGGGCCCCCTTATCAAAGAATAGACGTCTATAGGTGTGGGGGCTTAGTTCTGGGTTTCCAATTCTGTTGCACTGGTTTGTGTGCCTAATTTTGTTCCAGTACCAGGCTGTTTTATTGATGATGGCCCTTTAATATAGTTTGATATCTGGGAGATTGATGCCTCCATTTCTGTTTCTTTTCCTCCAGATGTTTTTGGCAATTCTGTGTGTTTTCTGGTTCCATATAACTGATTGCAGTTTTTGTTCTATTCTCTTAAAGAAGATTGGCAGAACTTGGATGGATGGGTATTGCGTTAAATTTGTATATGGCTCTGGGGAGAATATTCATTTTGATGATATTTATTCTTCCAGTCCATGAACATTGGATGTCTTTCCACTTTTTGGTATCAGTTTCTATTTCATTGAATAGTGACACATAGTTTTCAGTATACAAGTCTTTCACTTCTTTGGTCAGGTTTATTCCCAGGTATTCTATTGATTTTGCTGCAAATCAAAATGAATGGTAGTGATATCTGGATATCTTCTTCTTCAGATTTAGTGTTTGCATAAATAAATGCAACTGATTTTTGTACATTGATTTTGTAGCTGACTTCTTGCTATATTGCCTAATAACTTCCAGTAGTTTTCTGCTGGATTCTTTAGGTTTTTCTATGTATACTATCATATTATCTGCAAATAGTGAGAGCTTGACTTCTTCCCTTCCAATCTGTATTCATTCGATTTCTTTATCTTGCCTGATCACTATGGCAAGAACTTCCAATACTATGTTGAACAGTAATGGTGACAATGGACAGCCCTGTCTAGTCCCTGATCTGAGGGTGAATGTTTTCAGCTTATGTCCATTGAGTATGATGTTGACTGTAGGTTTGCTATATAGTCCCATTTTTTGTAGTGTTTTGAGCATGAGTGTATATTGTATTTTTTCAAAGGCTTTCTCTGCATCTACTGAGATAATCATGTGGTTTTTGCTTTTGCTTTTATTGATGTGGTGAATGACATTGATTGACTTACATATGTTGTACCAGCCTTGCATTCCTGGGATAAATGCCACTTAGTCATAATGAACAATCTTTTTGATATACTGCTGTATCCAGGTGGTCAGAATCTTGTTCAATATTTCAGCATCTATGTTCATCAGAGATACTGGTCTGTAGTTTTCCTTTTTTGTTGTGTCCCTATCTGCTTTTGGTATCAGGGTGACGTTGGATTCATAGAAGGTGGGAGTGTTCCTGTTTCTTTGATTTGTGGAAAAGCTTTATAAGTATAGCTATTAACTATTAGGCAGGTTGGATGTATGGATCAGCCAGCCATTGCTCATGTCTAGTGGAGAAGTGATTATAGAAATCAGAATTTACACCTTCTCCATGCCAAAAAAGAAGATTTTGTTCCCTATTTCCTGAGTGGCAACTGCTAGAGGAAGATGACCAGAGGTCTCTGAACCCTAGATCCACCAGAATCCAGAAATTTTATGACTAGGAACCTTTGTTTTTGCCCAATACCTGAGACTGAAAATAATATGAAGGAAGGATACCTGAGGAAGCTAGGCCCTCTCTCCCTTACCTGAGAGATAAGAGTGAAATGGAAGGATATCTGGAAGATTTAATGGGTGTAAGTGTGGCTTAAAAGGGATGTGAAGGCAAGGAATTAGAAATAAATAACAATGGATATCAGCTTCCAAGGGGTCACCCAACTTTGCTCAAATGACCACATGCTTCTCTGACATGTGCCTTTATATTATCCGGATTAAACTTTTAAATATGAGAAGAAAATAATTCCGTATGAGGTATAATTAGATAAAGTTGATGAGGGAAAGCCTTTTGCAGTGGAATAGAATCACTTATTTGAGTCTTATAAACACAAATAAAGATGAATAGGATAGGAAGGAAGAAGAAGAAGAAAGTGGAGGAGGAGGAGGAGGAGAAGGAAGAGGAGGAGGAGGAGAAGGGTGAAAAGGAGAAGAAAGAGAAGAGGGAGAAGGAGAGGGAGAACAAATGGTAGAATGGGAGTAGGAGGAGGAGAAGGACAACCAGGAGGAAAGAATAAGTCAACATGGAGTATATACTCAATGGAATACTACTCAGCAAGGAAAGATATTGTGTCCTTTGGGACAGTATGAATGGTGATTATGCTAAGTGAAGTTAGTGAAGGACAGCTATGAGATGATGTTACTCATTTGCTGAATATAGAGAACTGAAACATATGAACTTGAAAAAAGAAATATATATATATATATGTATTATATATATAGTTAACTCATATCTATGAGCTTGGAATAATTATGGTGATTACTATTGGAGTGAAATAGAGGTACAGATCTTTGGTGGTGGAAGTGGTATAAAATTATACCCCTGTTATTTCATAATTTTGTAAATCACTATTAAGTCACTAATAAAATTATATAAAGAAGAAAATCTTAAGTTTACCACAATATTATTTTTCAAACTTATAGCTTCTATGTAGAAACATGTACATTCTATTGTAACTCTATGACTCATGGGCAAGAAGGGTGTGGGAGAAGGTACCAACAAAAATGGTTTTATAGGAACATTCAAAATTACATATCTTTACTAGCAATACACTTATATTTAATTGCTTTCAAAACACTCCCACATAGCAGTTTTTTTAATGTGTTTGTCTATAGGATAGATTCTTTATTATTATTATTGATTTAATAAAGATTGTGGGATAATAGGGTACAGTCCTTTTTAATTTTTTTATTTATAAAATGGAAATATTTACAATATTATAGGATAAGAGGAGTACATTTCCACACAATGTCCACCCCCATAGATCTATATCCAATTCTTTCCCTTGATGGCTTCCCTATTCTTTTTGTCTCTGGGAGTATGGACCCAGGGTCATTATGGGGTGCAAAAGGAGGAAGGTATGGCTTCTGTAATTGCTTCCCAGCTGAACATGGGCGTTGACAGGTCCATACTCACAGCCTGTCTCTCTTTTTCCCTAGTGGGCTAGAGATATGGGGAAGTGGGGCTCCAGGACACACTGGTGGGGTCGTCTGCCCAGGGAAGTCTGGTTGGCATCATGGTATCATAAGGAACCTGGTGGCTGAAAAAAAAGTTAACATATAATGCAGAAAAAATTGTTGACTAATCATGAACCTAAAGGCAAGAATATTGCAGATGAAAACCTGGGGTCTTCATTCTGGAAAAAGCTAGTAGGTCTATTTTAGGTATCTTCCAGAGGGCCCATGGTTTTACTAGTTTTTGCCTTCCTACCTGAGGAAGATGGGTCCCGAAATTAATGCATCCTGGAATGTTCCCAGCCATGACCACAGAATGTGATCTCAGACCTATAGGGATGCAGAGGTTACATAGGTTCTTGTGCTGAATATGGGTTCTAGATCAAACCAATGGGGTTTGAAGTTAACAATATTTGTATGCTTTTACCATATTTGAGAGCTACTCTCTTCCCTGTTCCAGTTTCCTAGTCCTTCTTCCAACTATGACATCATCTTCCCAGACAATAACCTGGATCCACCTGCGTATTAGAGGTGTCACACAAAGCAGTTTTATTATTTTCTAAATATTTGTTCCATCTTGCACAGAACATCTTTCAAGTGTTCTCTGTGTTGGGTAAGTCCCTATGACAATATAGAAAATATGTGAGGCACCTTCTTTATTTTTTAATCTATTTATAGTAAATTTTAATTGTATTATTTATAATCTTTTCTATAAGTAAAATTTGAGATAGTTTGAGCCTATATGGTTTTAGGACATGACATAAAATTTTGATCTGCAGTATGTTGTTCTTAACAATTGCATTAACTCAGTATAATAAATGAAATCTTTGTATCCTAAAATTAATTTTCTAAATGGAGTACAATGACCTTCCATTCTGGCAAGTGCTCTAAAATGATATTATCTGACCCAAAAGTCATAGACAAGGAATACAAGTTTTATTTGGATTTTCACCTAACTTACTTTTATGAACAAATAACAGTCAATATAATCTTAATTAACTGGTTTGGCATATGATCAAAACAATATTAAATGTGTTTATTTTTAAATACAAAAAATCTAAAGATGTTCAAAAACAAAAACTAAGCTATTATTAAAAATGTTAGCATGTAATAATTTTTGAGGAGTAGGCAATAATAATTTTATTTGTAAATAAAAAATTAATCACTATAATAGAATTAGTGACTTTTACAGGAAAATTAAAATATATTTAATAGCTAATAAAACTATTTGAAGGCTTTTTTTTTCACTGAAGTACTCTTTGAAGATTTATGTTAGAGTTATAAAAAACTTACTGTTTTATTTCTAAAATAAGTCTATGTAGTTCTTTGTATTAGCATATAAAATATTAATGAATTCACCTTACTTCAGGTTATGTTTACCATTACTTTATAAGAAACCTTCTGTAACAATAATATTTTATACTGTTCCTAGCTTTAATATAATTTTTAGGCAAAGGTATCTTTTAATTAATTAATTAATTATATTAATAATTTAATAATGATCTACAACATTGTGGAATAAGAGGGGTACAACTCCATATAATTCCCACCACCAGTGTTCTGTATCCCGTCCCTTCCATTGGAAGATTCCTTACTCTGTCAGTCTGGGAGGATGGACCAAAGACTTTTATGGGGAGCGGAAGATGGGAGGTCTAGATTCTGCAATTGCTTCTTTGCTGGACATGGGTGTTGGCAGATTGATCCATATTCCCAGCCTGTTTCTCTTTTTCCCTGTCGGGCAGAGCTCTGGGGAGATGAGGTTCCAGGCATATTAGTGAGGTTGTCTGCCCAGGGAAGTCAGGTTGGTGTCATGGTGGCATCTGCAACTTATTGGCAGAGTAATATTGCTGAAGGGTTAACATCCTAGGCCTGGTATCTCTGGACACAGTCTGAAGTGAAACATGTTGAAGCAGCACTGGTTTCATTTATCTGATTGAGATTAGCAGATGCAGTATCAAGTGCATAAATCAAGAGAAGCATAAAAGAAAAAGAGCAAAGCCCTAGAGGTCCCAGGATTGGGAGAAATATCGGTTTTATAGAGAATAAGGAAAGTTCCTGTCGTAGAATCTAAGAAGGCAATAGATAATTTCTATTATAACCAAGCTATTTGGGAACTTGGTTTACTTTGAAAAATCCCATGGTTAGGATTTACTGAACCATATAAGACCTTACCATGATTTATGTCATTTAATGCTATTTACAAATAACTGTATTTTATATACGGACAAGAATAGTTGCTTCTGGTATCCTTGGTCTAAGATTATAGGGGATTTAATATTTTGAAAAAATTATTATTAGAAATAATTTACATTATTTCTAAAGTAACTTAAAGCCCAAAGTTAAAATTCATTTTCCTAATTTGAAACCTTAGATTGTAGGAATATATACTCAGAACTGAAGTCTATGCATTAAAAAGCTTGACACATTCAATCTGTTTCCCCTCTCATATTGATCAGTGAAGTTTTATATATTTATAGTACTATAAATTAATAGGAATATATATTAGCACCATTCCTACAATCAAAGTTCTGTGTCCCTACCCCCAGCACCTATGGTGGAGCTGAAAATCTACACTCTCTACCGAGGTTGAAAATATACCCTACCTCCTAGGTTGTTTCCAGTTTTTGGCAATTACAAATTGTAATGCTATAAACACCCATGTACACAGATCTTTGTGGATGGGTGTGTTTGAATCCTTAGGATATATCCTTAGGTGAGGAATTACTAAGTCATAAGGAAGTTCCATTTCTAGCCTTGTGAGGGTTCTACAGGCTGCTCTCCACAGGGGCTGGGCCAATTTGCATTCCTATCAGCAGTGCAGGAGGATTCCTTTTTTTTCCCCCACAGTGTCTTCAGCACTTTCTGTCACTGAGTTTCTGATGTATGACATCCTCATAGGAGGGAGGTGGTATCTCATTGTTGTCTTTATTTGCATTTCTCTGACAATCAGTGACTTGAAGCAATTTTCCATATGTCTGTTACTCTTTTTTATCTCTTCTGTAGTGGATGTTCTCTTCATAACCTCTTCTCACTTTTGAATTGGGTCATTTGCTTTTTGTTGCTAAGTTTGGCAAGAGGCAAAGTTAGCTTACTTAGCTAAAAGTGGAAGAAGCAAAGTAAAAGTGATCTAAAAGTGTTTCTAGGATATCAGGTTCTTTGAAATCGAAATTTACTTCTCTCTAATTCATTTTTCCTAAATCTTTCTTTTGAATGTGGTCAGCTTCTTCAGTATCTTACAATTTATGTACTTTTACATTTATGATGACCTTTCACCTTCCTAACAACTAATGACTAGGTTAACCTTCCATTTTGCAAATGAAGAAACAAATTAATCTTTCCTAAGGCCAGACACTGGCTCATTTTCACTCTTGGAAAGATGGGAGGTGGTGCAGAGTTGTAGAGGGGACTCTTGATATTCTGGCTTTAAAATAATACTTGAAATTTGATAAGGACATTGCATCTCTCAATCACTTCATCAAAGTATTCTCAAAATCATTTGTGAAAATTAAATGTTTCTAGATAAATTTATCTGAATGAAAAAAACAAAATAACCTGTTGTGATGCAGTATATCTGTCAACCATAGGAAGTTGGGCATAGCGCTTGGCTGACATCAGCCTTGGCAACAGAGTATACAGTGATCTGCCCAAACACACAATGAACTGTGGGTGGATCTGGTCTGCAAATGTGCAAAGCATTGTGGGTGGTCTGAACAGACTTAAAACACAGAGAGCCAGATGTCTAACCTCTTTTGGGCTGCTGCTTCTTCTCCTGATCAGAGCATCTTGGCTGAGGTGCTCAAGGTGTCCACCTTGGCTGCTGCTCCTGGGAACTGAACACAATAGCTGATAAACTCTAAGATTCCACTACAGCTATGAGCAACCTATACCTTTTTTGATAATTGTTTATCTTATGAGGCTGAACTTTTGATAACTACTCATGAACTTTATAGACCTAGCATATTCTTAACCCCTGATTATAATTGCTTATTTTACAGTACCTAAAATAATATCCCATACCTCTGTACTGCCCTAATAAAACTTTGATTCCTTTAATCCTGCTTTAAGCCATCCCTCAGCAGAATACATTACACACTGCAGCCAAAGCTCCTTTTAATTTTTAGGTACAACAATAACCAATTCTGGATTACTTTATTTTTCCTTTTTTTTTTTTTTTTACTCCTGCTCTCTGTTCATCTCTGGCTTATGGTGGTGCGGGGGATTGAAACTGGGACTTTGGAGCTTCATACATGAGAGTCTTTTTGCATCTATTATGCTACCTATCCCACCCAATTAATTCTAGGCTAATTTTATAAGCACTGAAATGGCTGTGCTTCTGGTTGTATATCCAGTTATATCTGGCGTGATACCAATTAGTACCTTTGTTATGGCCCCAAGAAACTAAAGAAGCATAAATGATGTATCACTACTAAATGAAAACCAAATGACATTAACATACATTGTACATAAAAATGTAACCTTAGGGGATCCAGTGGTAGCGCAGCTGGTTAAGCACGTGGGGTGAAGCTCAAGGACCTGCATCAGGATCCCAGTTCCAGCCCCAGGCCCCCACCTGCAGCGTAGTTGCTTCACAAGCAGTGAAGCAGGTCTGCAGGTGTATGTCTTTCTCTCCCCCTCTCTGTCTTCCCCTCCTTTCTCCATTTCTCTCTGTCCTGTCTAACAACAATGGCATCAATAAGAACAACAATAACTACAACAATGAAAAACAACAAGAACAACAAAAGGGAAAATAAATATAGAAAAAAAAGAAGCTGTCAAAAAAATGTAACCATAGCTCAGAAGGACAATTACAGAGATGAACATTGAACCTTCCTTAAGTATACGAAGTATAAACAAATGAATGTAAGTACTTTTTATTCTTGTAGTACCATATTTAAGGTGTGAACAGTTACTAATATAAAAAAACTAAACATGAATAGTTTTAAATCAGTTTTGTTAATTTTAGTTTCTTTATTTTTAACTTATAAACAATTTATTTATAGGTGCACTTTTAAAAGATAGAGACAGTGAAGGAGAAAGAATGAAAGAGATCAGGACACCAAAACTACCATCAATGTAATAGGGGCTGTTACTTGAACGTGGATTTTGCAGATGACAAAGCAGCACACTATTCAAGTGAACTATTTTGTCAGTCCTTCCTTATAAATATTTGTTAAACTTATACTCACAACTTGAATTTATTAAAATAGTTACTTTCTCTACATATATATCCCCTAGATCGTTATATCATTAATTAGAAAATTTGGGTTTAAGCACAACTCCTAGTATACCAAAATTTGTCCTATGTTCTCCATTTTTAAATGTTTTATTATTATATTTATTTATCAGTTGGATAGACAGTTGGAAATGGAGAAGGGGGAGATAGAGAGGGAGAGAGACAAGAGACACCTGTAGCCCTGTGTCACTACTTGCAAAGCTTTCCCCTTACAGGTGGGGACCAGAGGCTATAACCTAGATCCCTGTAGTATGTGCACTGAACCAGGTAAGCCACCACCCAGCCACTGTTCTCCATTTTTCTGTTACTATTTATGTATACCTTCTTCATTGACAAATGAAGTTAATATAAAGTATCTGACTATGATGCAGAAAGCAGATTTTAAGTTAATTTCTATCAAATTCTCTTGAACAATATTTTGTTTATTTATATAGATATCTATTAATTGATAGACTAGGGAGAAACTGAGAGGTAATGGGGAGGTAGAGGAAGAGAGAAAGAGAAACACCTGCAGACCTGCTTCAACACTTGTGAAGGCCTCCCCCTGAAGGTGGGAATTCAAGGCTTGAATCCATATCCTTGAGCACTGCAATGTGTGCACTTAACCAGGTGCACCACTGCCCAATCCCAAATATTTATTTATTTCAGTTTATCTATTTGAATAACAATATGATGAATTGTCTGACATTAAATTATCTATATGGATATGTTATTTTTTTCTTCTAATATGTGGGATTCAAAAAATATCTTTGCAATTTTAAGAACGTCCTCAGGGAAGAGTACAGACCAATCAATAGTAGATCTGGTCCCCTCCATTTACTCAAAGCAGATTTGCTTTAGTTGCTCAGTATATTGATTGTTCATTTTAAGGTCTCACTTGATAAAAATGTTCTACATGTTATTGATGGCTATAAACCGCTGACTTAGGGATATAAACCTGCTGGTTATTTTCTGCTTGAAATGAAAATCATAGCTCATTCCATCTATATGTAATTTTTATAATAAAATTTTATTGTATTTTGATATATTGAAATGTCAGTAGTCTTGGAATTAATGAATCTTAGTTGATTAGTAGATTAAAATTTAGGAAAAGACTCATTTTGCACCTGTGTGTCAATTTGAAACTAAATGACCTAGAGATGCCCCCTTTCATTGGTTTCATATATTTCCTGAGTATCAATTTCCAAAGTATTGTGGTTAAATGAAATTCAGATAATTTAAAAGTGAAATATGAATAACAAGGATGATGGGCTCGTATAGAAAGCAATTTAGTATATAATTTTAACAAGCATTAAAATTATATGGCTGAAGAGACTATATTTAGTGAAATGGCTAGGAAAGTGAAAAACAGCCACTGCCTGGCTTTGATCATAGGTCAAAAATAAAGAATTGAAGTGCTAGAACTTGCAAAAAAAAAAGTAGTCAAACTGTCTCTAAGACTTTCTGAGAACTATGGTGCTTATGGTTGGGTGGCTGGTAGGACACAGAACTTTGAATATGGGTTTGGTGTGGAAATCTTCCCCTGTAGTCTTATAATCTTGTAGACCACTATTAAAACAGTAGTAATAATAACAAAAATTATATGAAACTCCCTCATTACTCATTCTTGAGACCTCATAGAGGGAATAACCAACCATGTACAAATTCCTAATCCTGCAGTCAAAGAATAATCATTGTTAATCTAGTTTTTATTTTTAAATAACAGGTCATCTCTTCTTTGTTAAATTGGTTCACATATTATCAAATGACATCATGCTCAAGATGTTCCAATGAATCAAACAGATAACACTCATGAAACTGCAGAAGTTGCCATATACCCAGTAGTGCAGAGGACAAGATTTCCACACAACAATTTGAGAAACTATATCAGAAGTTGACTAGGTGAATATGCGTGCAACCGTAAAAGCATCCATCTAGACCAAATAGATGACAGAGAGCATTCTAACAAACTCTGGCCATTAACCAAAATGTTCACCTAATGTGAGGACCCCCTCCAATTTCTCAGCAGAAGCATCTCTTCACCTTTTCTCCTGTCCTTTCCTTCCCAGAATCCTATTAACTTGGCCTATAAAACCTCAGTGTCTGACTCTTTTTCCCTTTGAAAAATTTAGTGATCACCACCAATTCCTGGGTGCAAGGTTGACAGAACAGAGGAAAATATTGTTAGGTATCTGTTACTTAAATTTTTACCAACTTATTTATGTTCTTTTTAAAATTTATTTATTTATTTATTTATTTTAAAAAGGAGACATTAACATAACCATAGGATAGGAGGGGTACAACTCAACACAATTCCCACCACCAGATCTCTGTGTCTCATCCCCTCCCCTGGTACCTTTCCCATTCTTTTTCCCTCTGGGAGTATGGACCCAAGGTCACTGTGGATTGCAGAAGGTGGAAGGTCTGGCTTCCGTAATTGCTTCCCTGCTGAACATGGATGTTGGCTGGTCAATCCATACTCCCAGTGTGCCACTCTCTTTCCCTAGTAGGGTGGGACTATGGGGAAGTAGAGCTCAAGGACATATTGGTGGGGTCCTGAGTCCAGGGAAGTCTGGTCGGCATCATGCTGGCATCTGGAACCTAGTGGCTGAAAAGAAAGTTAACATACAAAGCCAAACAAATTGTTGAACAATTATGGACCTAAAGACTGGAATAGTGCAGATGAACTATTGGGGAGTGGTACTCACCGCAGACTACTATGTCTTTCAGGTATATATTTTGCCCTAGTTTATGGATACGTGTGAACATATGCTCTATCTCAGGGGACCTGGTATATATCTAGGTATTGAAAATTTGTTATGAAGTGAACCACCTAGAATGGAATTAGAGAGGACTATGAAAGGAAAGGTCTTACCCAAGTAATGAAGCTGAAGGGTTGGCATTCCATACTGTGTCCAGTCTCTGGACACAGTCTGAAGTGAAGCATGCTGGGGTGGCACTAGTTGTATTGATTAGGTTGTGATCAACGAATGCAATATTATTTGATATGAACTGAGGGAAGCATGCAGGAGAGTGAGCCCCACCCTAAAGTTTCAGGACTGGGGGAAATATAGGCTCTATAGTGGAAATGTCAGGTTCCTGCTGTCTTAGGGTTCAAGGAGACAATAGATAGTTATTGTTATCATCACATTATTTGGTAATTGGGTTAACTTTGAAAAGTCCTTTTGTTAGGGTTTGCTGTATAATACCCAACATCTTGTATATAGCTGTGCCCCAGTTGCTTCTGTTATCCCTGGTCGAGGCTTTTGAGAGAGTCAACATATCAAAGACTTAGCCTATGTATTAAAAAGACTCAGTTTGTGCTTTAAAAAATTCAAGAATACAATCATTTATCCCCTTTCACATTAATTAGTGATTTGAATGTACATAAACACCATTCCCACCACCAAAAGACTGTGTCTCATCACACCCCCTGCACCCCTTCCCCCCGGACCCAGGAAGCCAAATGTTCACCCTCCCACTCACCACAGGGTTTTGGTGACCTACTCCAAATTCAGACAAATCCTACTTTGAGTTTCCATTTCTGTTCTTCTTTCTCAACTACTGTTGATGAGTGGAATCGTCCCATACTCATCTTTATCTTTCTGGCTTAGTACACTTAACATAATTCCTTCTAGCTCCATCCAAGATGGGTAAGAGAAGGTGGGTTCATTGTTCTTAATAGCTGTATAGTATTCCATTGTGTATATATATACCACAGCTTTCTCAGCCACTCATCTGTTGTTGGGCACCTGGGTTGCTTCCAGGTTTTAGCATTATGAATTGTGCTGCTGTGAACATAGGTATACACATATCTTTTTGATTGGACGTTATGGAATCCTTGGGGTATATCCCCAGGAGAGGAATTACTGGGTCTTATGAAAGCTCTATGTCTAGCTTTGTGAGAGTTCTCCAGACTGCTCTCCACAGTGGCTGGACTAATTTACATTCCCACCAGCAGTGCAGAAGGGTTCCTCTGTCCTCACAGCCTCTCCAGCATATGTTGCTGCTGTCTTTTTGATGTACGCCATTCTCACAGGAGTGAGGTGGTATCTCAATGTTGTCCTTTCACTGACAATCAGTGACCGGGAGCAATTTTTTCATATGATTGTTAGCCTTTGGATCTCCTCTGAAGTGAATGTTTTGTTCGTATGCTCTGCTCATTTTTCGATGGGGTCATTTGCTTTTTTGGTGCTACGTTTGCTGAATTCTTTATATATTTTGGTGATTAGTTTCTTGTCTTATGTATGGCATGTGAAGATCTTCTCCCATTCTGTGACGGGTCACTTTGTTTGTTTAACAGTTTCTTTGGATGTGCAGAAGCTTTTCAATTTGATGTAGTCCCATTGGTTTGTTTCTGCTTTAGTCTTCCTTGCAATTGGGTTTGATTCATCAAAGATGTCCTTGAGGTGTAGGTGGGAAAGTGTTTTTACCAATGTTTTCCTATAAGTATTTGATTATTTCTGGTCTGACATCTAGGTCTTTGAGGCATTTGGAGTTGATTTTTGTTTCTGGTGAGATAAAGTGGTTCAATTTCATTCTTCTGCATGTTACAACCCAGTTTTCCCAGCACCATTTATTGAAGAAAGCCTCCTTTTTCCATTTAATCCTTTGGGCCCCCTTATCAAAGATTAGATGTCCATAGGTGTGGGGATTTATTTCTGGGCTTTCAATTCTGTTCCACTGGTCTGTGTGCCTATTTTTGTTCCAGTACCATGCTGTTTTGATGATGATGGCTTTATAATATAGTTTAAGGTCTGGGAGTGTGATGCCTCCGTTTCTGCTTCTTTTCCTTAAGATAGTTTTGGCAATTCTAGGTATTTTCATGTTCCAGATAAATGATTGTAGTGTTTGTTCTATTATCTTAAAGAAGCTTGGTGGAACTTTGATGGGTATTGCATTAAATTTGTATATGGCTCTGGGGAAAATATTCATTTTGATGATATTTATTCTTCCAATCCATGAGCATGGGATATCTTTCCACTTTTTGGTATCAGTTTCTATCTCCTTGAGTAGCGACTCATAGTTTTCAGTATACAAGTCTTTCACTTCTTTGGTCAACTTTATTCCTAGGTATTTGATTGATTTTGCTGAAACAGTAAAAATGAGTGATTTCTGGATGTCTTCTTCTTCAGATTTAGTGTTTGCATAAAGAAATGCCACTGATTTTTGTACATTGATTTTGTAGCCTGATAACCTTACTGTATTTCTTAATAACTTCCAGTAGTTATCTGCTGGATTCTTTAGGTTTTTCTATGTATACTATCATATCATCTGCAAATAGTGAGAGCTTGACTTCTTCCCTTCCAATCTGTATCCCTTTGCTTTCTTTCTCTTGCCTGATTGCTATGGCAAGAACTTCCAATACTATGTTGAAGAGTAATGGTGATAGTGGACAGCCCTGTCTAGTCCCCGATCTGAGGGGGAATGCTTTCAGCTTCTGTCCATTGAGTATGATTTGGCTGTAGGTTTGCTATATATAGACTCCACTATCTTGAGGAATTTCCCATCTATTCCCATTTTTTGTAGAGTTTTGAGCATGAATGGGTGTTGGATTTTGTCAAAGGCTTTCTCTGCATCTATTGAAATAATCATGTGGTTTTTGGCTTTGCTTTTATTGATGTGGTGAATGACATTGATTAACTTACAGATGTTGAACCAGCCTTGCATTCCTGGGATGAATCTCACTTGGTCATGATGAAGAATCTTTTTGATATGTTGCCGTATCTGGTTGGCCAAGATCTTGTTTAATATTTTGGCATCTATGTTCATCAGAGATATTGGTCTATAGTTTTCCTTTTTTGTTCTGTCCCTATCAGCTTTTGGTATCAGGATGATGTTGGCTTCATAGAAGGTGGAAGGGAGTATTCCTGATTCTTCAATCTTATGGAAAAGCTTAAGAAGTATGGGTAATAACTGTTTCCTGAAAGTTTTGTAGAATTAGTTTGTGAAGCCATCTTGTCCAGGACTTTTGTTGTTGGGGAGATTCTTAATAATGGTTTCAATTTCTTTTTCTGTGATTGGTGCATTTAGATTATGTAGTTCTTCTTAGTTCAGTTTTGGAAGGGCATATGCTTCTAGGAATTGTTCCATTTCTTCCAGATTCTCTAGCTTGGTGGCATATAGTCCTTTATAGAAGTTACACAGGATTTTCTGGATTTCTGTGGTGTCAGTTGTGATATCTCCTGTATCGTTTACAATTTTATTAGTTTGAGTCCTCTCTTTTTCGTTTGGTGAGTCTGGCTAGGGGTTTGTCAATTTTGTTTAATCTTTCAAAGAACCAACATTTGGCTTCATCGATCTTTTGTATGGTCCTTTTATTTTCAATGTTGTCTATTTCTGCTCTAACTTTAGTGATTTCTGTCCGTCTGGTTGCTTTAGGGTTCCTTTGTTCCTCTTCCTCTATGTCCTTGAGGTGTGCAGTAAGGTCGTTCATTTGAGTTTCTTCTTGGTGTTTAATATGTGATTTTATGGCTATAAGTTTCCCTCTCAGTACTGCTTTAGCTGTGTCCCAAATATTTTGATAGGTTGTGTCTTCATTTTTATTTGTTTCCAGGAATATTTGAATTTCCTGCTTGAGTGAATTTCTGACCCAGTGGTTCTTAAGGAGTATGTTCTTTAGTTTCCAAATTCTGTGACTTTAAATATTTTCTGTTTGTTGTTAAATGTTAGTTTTACTCCACTGTGGTCTGAGAAGATACTTCGGATGATTTAAATATCTTGAATTTATTGATGCTGTCTTTGTGGACTAACATGTGGTCTATCCTTGAGTATGTGTTATGTGGATTTGAAAAGAAGTTGTATTCCAGTTTTTTGGGGTGGAGGAGTCTTAAAATGTCCAAGAGGTCTAGTCTGTCAATCTCTTCATTCAATTCTCTTGTATCTTTGTTGGTTCTCTGCTTGTTGATCTGTCTAAGTGTGAGACTGGGGTATTGAAGTCTCCCACTATTATTGTATTACTATTGATGTATTTTTGAAATTCTTTCAGTAAGTGCTTGACATATTTAGATGGTCCCTCATTGGGTGCATAGATGTTAATGATTGTTAAGTCTTCTTGGCTGATTGATCCTCTAATCATTATGTAGTGTCCTTGACTATCTTTTATTACTTTATTTAATTTAAAATCTATCGTGTCTGAGATGAGAATGGTTGTTCCTGCCCTTTTTTGTGGTCCGTTAGCCTGTATGATAGTTTTCCATCCTTTCACTTTAAGTCTGTGTTTATCTTGTTGTGACAGATGGGATTCTTGCAAGCAGGATATGGTTGGGTTATGTTTTCTGATCAATCCCCCCACTCTGTGCCTTTTGATGGGTGAGTTTAAGCCACTGACATTTATTGATATTATGGATTTAATGTATTGTAATGCCATTGTTCTAAAAACAATTGTTTGCTCTGATATATTGCAAGTATTATAGTGATGTTCTTGTTTATAAGAGGTCTTTTATTACCTCCTTCAGGGCCAGTTTGTTGATGATTGCCTCCTTTAACTGTTGTTTATCTAAGAAGGTTTTGATCCTTCCATCTAGTTTGAATGAAAGTACAGCAGGATATATTATCCTTGGTTGAAACCCTTTTTCATTCATGGCTCAATAGATATCTTGCCACTCCCTTCTGGCTTTTAGAGTTTGAGTGGAGAAGTCTGCAGATAATCTTATGGGTTTTCCCTTGTATGTGACTTTTTGTTTCTCTCTTGCAGCCTTTAGGATCCTTTCTTTATCCTTACTTCTTCTCATTGTGACTATGATGTGTCTTGGTGTCTTCAGGTCTGGGTTGATTCTGTTTGGTACTCTCTGGGCCTCTTGAATCTTGATATCCTTTCTGTTATTCATGTCTGGGAAGTTTTCTTGTATTATTTCCCCTAGTATGTTTGCTTCCCCTTCCTCTCTTTCTCCCTCTGGAAGGCCAATTATACGAATGTTACTTCTTTTGAGATCATCCCATATGTCTCTGTTGTTGTTTTCAGTGTCTCTCAATCTCTTTTTAAGCTCTTTCACCTCTTTCTTTGTTTTCTCTAACTCATCCTCTGTCTGACTAATTCTGTTTTCTGCTTCTGTTAGTCTGCTTTCCCTTGCCTCAGCTTCTTTCTTCATTACAGCTATTTCAGCTTTCAGTTCTCTAATTGCCTCAAGATAATCAGTATTTTCCTTGGGGGTCTCAACTGTTGTTTCCCTAATACTGCCATTCCTTTCCTCCAATGTTGTTTTCATTTCTGTGATTAATAAGTTTATTATTGCTTGCATACTTTTCTTATCTATGATTACTTCTGGCTGATTTGTAGTTTCTTCTGGGCTCTTGTCTTCATTCATTGGAGTAGCAGTTTTATTTGTTTTTGATCTACCCATTTTTTTGATTTATGTGTTTCTTTTTTTATGCTCTGTTGTTCCTCAGTTGTTGTGTTTTGACCACAAGCAACACTGTACTAAATACCTTTATGACAATTGCACTCACCAACCTCCGGAATTACAGTAGCAACTGAAGTAAGTATTGAAGTAGTTTAATCGTTACCAGTTAGCCAAACAATTTTTCCAGTCCGTGAAAAAATAGTAACCAAATCCCAGTGAAGAAGAACGAGAAAAGAAAAAAGGGATAGCAAGAATAGACAGTTATGCACGTCTACTATCCACTGTATATTCTAGGGGTAACAAGTGGGTAAAGAGAACTAAGGCAGAGATACACACATAGGGAGTCCACTCTGAGTCAGATTTCTTCCCCAAAATAATTCACAAATTCAGAAAGGCAAAGAAGAAGGAAGGAATAAGTGTATGACAAGATAAAAAAAAAAAGGAAAAAAGAGACAAGTGTGAGAAAAAGGAAAAGAGAAGAAAAAGAGCTGTAATTAAAGACCAGTGAAAAGAAAAAAAACCCTCAGGACTAGACAAGGATGGCTGAAATAGACAGTTATGCACGTCTACTATCCACTGTATATTCTAGGGGCAGCTTACGGAGGAAGGGAAGTTGAGCAGAGACACTCGCAGTGAGAGTCCACACTGAGTCAGAATTCTTCCCCCAAATAATTCCCAAATGTGTATCAGTGAATTCAAAAAAGCACACTGTTTGGTGGTGTTGGGGCTGGGGCCTGTGGCTTTGGAAGCTGTAGGATTAAAGAAGAAAGGATGACAAGAATGAGAAAAAGAAGGAAAAGAGAGAGAGAGAGAGGGAGAAAAGAAAAAGATAAGAAAAAGAACAGTCATAAAAGAGCGGTGAAAGGAAAGATTTATTTATTTATTTTTAATTATTTAATTAGCTATACTGGGTGAGGTGGGGTGGTTGGCTACTTAGAAAGAAAAAAAAGGCCAGAGGTTTCAGAAGGGTATAGACTTAGAATGAATGATACTCCCTGGTGGGACAGGAATTTGGTAAAGACAGAAGCTCAGCAAGGGAGCCTTCTAGGAGCTGGTCCCCAGGGACTGGTTTTGGGGGGGTGGGAAGCGAGAGGAGGTGTGCTTTATAATTAAATGGAAAAAAAATTTCCCTTTTTTTCTACTCTATTTCTTAACCCAAATTAAGTTATAGTCACCTCCTTGGTGTTACCGCTAGGACCCCTTATTGACTGGCCTACTAAAGGCAGAAAATCCTACCGTTTCCAGAAGGTGTGGTCAGAGCTCAAGCCACTAGCAGCTTCTCAGTCCGCCATCTTCCGGGAACCTGAGGATTTAGTGTTTTTATAAAGAAATGCCACTGGTTATTGTACATTGATTTTGTAACCTGACACCTTGCTATATTGCCTAATAACTTCCAGTAGTTTTATGCTGGATTCTTTAGGTTTTTCTATGTGTATATCATACTATCATATCATCTGCAAATAGTGAGAGCTTGACTTCTTCCCTTCCAATCTGTATTCCTTTGATTTCTTTCTCTTGCCTGATTGCTATGGCAAGAACTTCCCATACTATGTTGAAGAGTAATGATGACAGTGGACAGCCCTGTCTAGTCCCTGATCTGAGGGTGAATTCTTTCAGCTTCTGTCCATTGAGTATGATGTTGGCTGTAGGTTTGCTGTATATGGATTCCACTATCTCGGGGAATTTCCCATCTATTCCCATATTTTGTGGTTTTTTAAGCATGAATGGGTGTTGGATTTTGTCAAAGGCTTTCTCTGCATCTATTGAGATAATCATGTGGTGTTTGGTTTTGCTTTTATTGATGGGGTGAATGACATTGATTGACTTACGGTTGTTGAACCAAACTTGCATTCCTGGGATAAATCCCACTTGGTTGTGATGAACAATCTTTTTGATATACTGCTGCATCTGGTTGGCCAATATCTTATTTAATATTTTGGCAACTATGTTCATCAGAGATATTGGTCTGTAGTTTTCCTTTTTTTGCTGTGTCCCTATCTGCTTTTGTTATCAGGGTGATTTTGGCTTCATAGAAGGTGGAAGGGAGTGTTCCTGTTTCTTTGATCTTGTGAAAAAGCTTTAGAAGTATGGGTATTAACTGTTTCCTGAAGGTTTTGTATAATTTGTTTGTGAAGCCATCTGGTCTAGGTCTTTTGCTTTTGGGGAGATTCTTAATAACAGTATCGATTTCTTTGTCTGTGATTGGTATTTTAGGTTTTTTAGTTCTTCTTGGTTCAGTTTTGGAAGGGCATATGTTTCTAGGAATTCTTCCATTTCTTCCAGATTTTCTAGCTGGGTGACTTACAGTTCTTCAAAGTTGTGCATGATTTTCTGGATTTCTGTGGTATCAGTTGTGATATTTCCTCTATTGTTTATGTTTCTAATAATTTGAGTCGTCTTCCTTTTTTTTATGTGAGTCTGTCTAGGAGTTTGTCAACCTTGTTTAATCTTTCAAAGTACCAACATTTGGCTTCATTGATTTTTTGTATGGTTCTCTTATTTTCGATGTTGTTTATTTCAGCTCTAATTTTAGTGATTTCTGTCCTTCTGGTTGCTTTAGGGTTCCTTTGTTCCTCTTCCTCTAAGTCCTTACGGTGTGCAGTAAGTTCATTTATTTGAGATTTTTCTTGTTTTTTAATATGTGATTGTATGGCTAAGAGTTTCCATCTCAATAATGCTTTAGCTGTGTTCCAAATATTTTGATAGCTTGTGTCTTCATTTTCATTTATTTCCAGGAACATTTGAATTTCTCTGACCCAGTGGTTCTTAAGCAGTATGTTATTTAGTTTCCAAATTCTGTGTCTTCTAGTAATTTTCTTTTTGTTGTTAGATGTTAGATTTACTCCACTATGGTCTGAGAAGATACTTGGGATGATTTCAATGCTCTTAAATTTGTTGATGCTGTCTTTGTGGCCTAATATGTGGTCTATCCTTGAGTATGGGTTGTGTGGATTTGAAAAGAATGCGTGCGGTTTTTTTTGGTGAAGAACTCTGAAAATGTCCAGAAGGCCTAGTCTGTCCATCTCTTCACTTAATTCTCTTGTTTCTTTGTTATTTCTCTGCTTTGTTGATCTGTCTAAGTGTAAGAGTGTTTAAGTCTCCCACTATTATTGTACTAGTATTGATGTATTTTTGTAGTTCTTTCAGTAGGTTTTTGATGTATTTAGATGGTCCCTCATTGGGTGCATAGATGTTAAAAATCGTTGTATTCTTGGCTTTTTGATGCTCTAATCATTATGTAATGTTCTTGCTTATTTTTTATTACTTTAAATGTAGATGAATTGATATAGATATCTTTTCAAAGAAAGACAGTGGACTATGTGGCATTATACATTTTATTTAGCATTTCTGTAAATAAGCAGTTATCTATAGAATTTTCTACAGAAATATCCTATTTTCCTATACAATTGGCATTCACAAGGTGAACTCTAAATTATAAAAATTTGAGATTCTGAAAGCTAAGTTATTGATAAAATTATTGAGTTCAGAAATCTTATTGATAGAAATTAAGTAAAATAATGTACAGAACATTATGACTCTGGCAAATACTAAGTGCTACATAAATGGTGATTATAATTATTATTACAAACGCCAAAAGTATTATCATCATAAATATCAAAATTATACTTCGGGTTGGGAAATAGTTTGTCTAATAGTTTGTCTAATACAGAAATTAGCATGCCTGAGGACCTATGTTCAAGTCCCTGGTCCCTACCCATATTAAGGAAGCAACTCTATTACTGGAGCAGTACTGCAGGTATGTGTCTCTCTTCTCTCTCCCTGTTTATCTGTGCCTATAAGAAAAAGAAAGAAGTGCGGATACAGCATAAAATTTATGCAAAATAAATTTGTGAGAATTGTTGAGATGACTACAAAAGAATCTTTTAGAGTACTAGTAGTATTTTCTTGTTAGACCTGTCTAGTGTTTATGGGGGTGTGTATTCTGTGAAGTCTTCATACAGTGTACAATCATACACTCACATTTTACTTAAAATTGTTCAAAATAAGAATCCAGAACTAGTGAGGGAGTTGAATTGAATGGAAAACCCAACAAATTAAAGTTTCCGAGAAACACCTATGGCAGTAATGACAAAGAAGGTTATAACACTGAACATGTACATTAGAAAGAAGGAATTCTCAGCTTGCACCTTCCGAATCAGGTTTTGTGTGTGGGGGGTGGGGGGGTGGGTGGGGGGGAGCTCTGGCAATAGTAACCTTATCCAAATCAAGCAGAAAAAATGATATAAGAACATCAATTAAGCAATTTGACTAGGACAGTAATAAAAATCAATGGAAAAATATTTAATTTCTTTGAAAATTTAATAAAATTGACAGATATCTAGCAAGACTAACAGAGAAAAAAGAACACATAATCAATATTGACTTTCAATAATGAAGCAAGAGGTATTTCTATGTATCCTAAAGGCATCAAAATATAAAAACAAATTCTGTGAATAGCTAAAACATAAAACTGACAGTTTATATGAAATAGAATAATTCCTTAAGCAACACAAACTACTACACCATAAAATGTGTTACTTTTATAATCCTATACATTTGAGGAAATTAAATTCATAATTGAAAAAATGTCCAAAAGAAATATCTAGGCACAAAAAATTTCACTAGAAAGTTCTACAAAAAACTTAATAAGTACTAACCTCAATTTGACACAATTTCTTATGGGAAAATGAAAGTGAAAAGAGCATTTATAATTACATCTGGGTGTTAATCTGTTACTGAAGCTAGACAGTGAGAATACAAAAGTAAAGAAAACTACATAAAACAATATCCTTTGTGAGTACAGACAGAAAGTACTTAACAAAAAATAAGCAAGTAAAATTCAATGCATGAAAAGAAATATGTCATAACTAAGTAGGTTAATTCCAAGAATTTAGGCAGGTTTCATATACGAAAACCAGTCATTGCAATATAGTCTATTATCAAGCTAAAGAAATCACATGATCATATAATTACTGTAATAAAGTGCCTAACTTTTATCATCTATTTATAATAAATAATTCTTAGAAAAATAGGACTGGAGGATGTTACCGGTAGCACAGTGGGTTAAGTGCACATGGCGCCAAGCACAAGGACAGGCATAAGGATCCTGGTTTGAGCCCCTGCTCCCCATGTGCAGGTGCAGGGGAGTCACTTCACAAGTGGTGAAGCAGGTCTGCAGGTATCTATCTTTCTCTCCCCCTCTCTGTCTTCCTCTCCTCTCTCCATTTCTTTCTGTCCTATCCAAAAACGACAACATCAATAACAAGAACAATAGTAATTACAATAATAAAGCAACAAGGGCAACAAAAAGGGAATAAATATTAAAAAATCTTTAAAAAAAGAAAAATAGGACTGGAAAGGAATTTATTCATATTATAAAGAGGTCATGAACAATCTATAGTTAATATTATAGTCATAAAAGATTAAGTACTTTTACCTCAGTTAAGAACAAATCAAGATATGCTGCTTTTGGAAACTTTTCTTAATAGATTCATTAATTCTTTTTTCAATATATAATTTTTATTTATAAAATGGAAATGTTGAGAGGACCACAGGATAAGAGGGGTACATTTCTTTCTGACTTAGTTCACTTAACATAATTCCTTCTAGCTCAGTCCAAGATGGGTAAAATAAGGCGGGTTCATTGTTATGTTAAGTGAACTAAGTTAGAAAGACAAAGATGAGTATGGGATGATCCCACTCATCAACAGACATTGGGAAAGAAGAACAGAAAGGGAAACTAAAACAGGATCTGATTAATTCCAGAGTAGGGCAACAAAGTGAGGGGGAGGGTGGACATTCGGCTTCCTGGGGAGGTGGGGTGTGTTGGGGGGGTGGGGGGTGGGATGGGACACAGTCTTTTGGTGGTGGAAATGGTATTTATGTACACTCCTATTAAAGTGTAGTCATATAAATCACTATTCAATTAATATGAGAGAGGAATAATTGATCATATGTCTAGAACTTTTAAAACACAGACTGAGCCTTTTTAATACATAGGCTGAGTCTTTGATGAGTTGACTCTCTCAAAAGCCTAGACCAGGGATAACAGAAGCAACTGGTGACACCACTATATACAAGATGCTGGATATTATACAACAAACCCTAACAAAGGGACTTTTCAAAGTTAACCCAATTACCAAAAAATGTGATGATAACAATAACTATCTATTGTCTTCTTGAACCCTAAGACAGTAGGAACCTCACATTTCCACTATAGAGCCTATATTTCCCCCAGTCCTGGAACCTTAGGATAGGGCCCACTTTCCTGCATGTTTTTTTCAATTCATATCAAATAATATTGCATCCACCAGTAGCAACCTAATCAACACAACTAGTGCCACCCCAGCATGCTTCACTTCAGACTGTGTCCACAGACTTCAGGTGTGGAATGACAATCCTTCAGCTTCATCACTCGGGTGAGACCTTTCCTTTATAGTATTCTCTAATTCCATTCCAGGTGTTCCACTCCCCAATGAAGTCCCCAAACCTAGATACAGACCAGGTCCCCTGAGATAGAGTATTTGTTCACGTGTCCATAAACCAGGGCAAAATATATACCTGAAAGCAGAAGTACACAAAAGTCTGCAGAGTACCCCCCAACACTTCATCTGCACTATTCCAGCCTTTAAGTCCATGAATTTTCAACAACTTGTTTGGCTTTGTATGTTAACTCTCTTTTCAGCCACCAGGTTCTGGATGCCAGCATGATGTAGACCAGACTTCCCTGGGCTGATGACCCCACCAATGTGTCATGGAGCTCTGCTTCCCCAGAGCCCCACCCTACTAGGGAAAGAGAGAGCAGGCTGGGAGTATGGATCTACCAGTCAATGCCCATGTTCAGCAGGGAAGCAATTACAGAAGCCAGACCTTCCACCTTCTGCAACCCACAACAAACCTGGGTTCATACTCCCAGAGAGATAGAGAATGGGAAAGATATCAGGGGATGGGATTTGTTATGGAGACTGACTGGGTGATGGGAATTGTGTTGAGTTGTACCCCTCCTATCCTATGGTTTTGTTAAAGTCTCCTTTCTTAAATAAAAAAGAGGGGTACAGGGAGTCGGGCGGTGGCGCAGTGGGTTAAGCACACGTGGCGCAAAGCGCAGAGACCGGCGTAAGGATCCCGGTTCGAGCCCCCAGCTCCCCACCTGCAGGGGAGTCGCTTCACAGGCGGTGAAGCAGGTCTGCAGGTGTCTGTCTTTCTCTCCCCTCTCTCTCTGTCTTCCCCTCCTCTCTCCATTTCTCTCTGTCCTATCCAACAACAAAGCAACGTCAATGGCAATAATAATCGCAACGAGGCTGCAACAACTAGAGCAACAAAAAGGGGGGAAAATGGCCTCCAGGAGTGGCGGATTCATGGTGCAGGCAGCGAGCCCAGCAATAACCCTGGAGGAAAAAAAAAGAAAAAAAAATAGGGGTACATTTCCACAAAATTCACATCCACAGAACTCTGTATCCCATTCTCTCCCTTTATGGCTTTCCTATGCTTTATCCCTCTGGGAGCATGGACCCAGGATCATTATGGGGTGCAGAAGGTAGGTCTGGCTTCTGTAATTGCTTTCCTGATGAACATGGACATTGGGAGGTCGATCCATGCTCCCAGCCTGTCTCTCTCTTTCACTACTGTGGCAGGGATATAGGAAGGTGAGACTCCATGACACACTGGTGGGGTCATCTGCCCAGGGAAGTCAGGTTGGTATCATGGTAGCATTTGAAACCTGGTGGCTGAAAAGGAGTTAAGATAGAAAGCAGAACAAATTATTGACTAATCATGAACCTAAAGGCTCTTGCCTGTATGCTGATGAAGATTTTTTGAAGGATCTCTGTTTTGGAAAAACCTAGTAAGTCTATTTTACTTATATTCCAAGGGGCCTATGACCCTACTAGTTTTTTACTGTGACTGACATCTAATATGAAGGTGAACCCAGGTTATTGTCTAGGAAGATGGTGTCATAGTTGGAAAAAGAGCTACAAAACTGGATTAGGGAAGACAGTAGCTCCCAAATATACCATTTATAATATTGTATAAATAGTGTTAACTGTAAACCTCATTGGTTTGATCTGGGCCCATGTTCAGCACAGAGGCCTATGTAAACTCTGCATCCCTGTAGGTCGCATTCTGTGGTCATGGCTAGGAACATTCTAGGCTGCACTAATTTTAGGACCCATCTTCCTCAGGTAGTAGGTAGAGTATGCTGTCCAGCTTCCCTCCAGAGAATAGAACATTCCCTACCATTATTGATCCATATTGGGGACAAGGTCCTGTAGGGGTCCACAGAGGGGTACATTATGTTGTTACTGATGAAGATGACCAGTGACAGTGGTGAGAGGGACCTGTTAGACGTCTGGCTCATCACGTCTGTGTGGGAATCCCAGGACTCCCTGACTAGGGTCCCAGGTGATGGGGTGACCTAGTAGTGACTAAAGAGTCATCATTAAAGTATGCCAGTCTCTTGGCCTTATTCAGCTTTTGTAGTCCTTACTTTGTCTGATAAGGTTATCTTTGGGGTGAATGAGGGATGTGCAATAGGAGATAGGTGAGGAGGGTATCTAGGTCTAAGTAGAAACTATTTCATTAGGTACTTTATGGTGTCATCTTGCGTCTTCATACTTGCTTGCTTCATTTATTGACTCTGCAAACTATTGTGCACTTTTGCTTTAAGGTATGCATTTTCCCCAAACTTGTGAATACATGTGCACATAAGCCCCGTCTCATGGGCCCTGGTCTATATGTAGGCTTTGTTAAGAAGTACAACATCGGAGACTCGGAGGAAGATGGCGGCCTGAGAAGTTGCTGGCAGCGAGCGCTCTGACGGCATCGTCGCATCGTCGGCAACGGTAGGATTTTCTGCCTTTAGCAGGCCAGTTAATAAGGGGTGACACCAAAGAGTGGGTACAATTTAATTTGGGTTAAGAATTAGAGTAAAGGTGACACGGACTAGCGGGGCTCCAGAATTCCCAGGGCGCCGGGCAAGGAGAGTGCGCCGGGCATTGTCCTCCGCCCGCCCAGGAAGGCGGCTCCTCCGCCGGTTGCAGAGCGCGGCGGGCAGAGGACCCGGAGAGAGCACTTTAGCTCGGGGGCTTCCTCTTGGGAGAATCCAGGGTCCACCGTGACCCTGAGAGCAGATCCAAAGACTTCTTGAGTATAGCTCTCATTGGATCAAAGGATTTGGAGCTAGTTTTCATTTTTGAGAAATCCTTTAAAAAAGTCTGGAGGGGGGGGTTTCCCGGAAGATGGCGGACAAATGAGAAGCAGCTAGCCTTTGAGCTCCGGACACATCTCGTGTAAACAATAGGATTTTCTGCCTTTAGCAGGCCAGCCAATAAGGGGCCACAGCAGTCATACCAAAGAGCTGTCTATAACTTAATTTGGGTTAAGAATTAGAGTAGGGGAAAAAAATTCTTTTTTCTTCCTTTTAATTTTCAAGCATACATCCTTCCCGCCGCTCCCCCCCCCCCCACCATAAGCAGTGCCTGGGACCAGCTACTAGCAGGATACCCCATACCACCAAACAGGGTTTTTTTTTTTGTTTTGTGTTTTTTTTTTTTTTTTTTTTTTAAACTCACTGATAACACATTTGGGAAGTTCCTCGCACTGCTCTTTAATTACAACCCTTCTTCTTATATTCTCCCTTTTCTCTCTCTTATCTCTCTCTATCTCTTTTTTTATTTTTTATTATTATTATTATTTTTTTATCTTGTCATACACTTCTTTCTTCTTTGCCTTTCTGAATTTGTGAATTACTTTGGGGAAGAAATCTGACCCAGAGTGGACTCTCTATGTGTGTATCTCTGCTCTAGTTCCCTTTACACTCTTGTTACCCTAGAATATACACTGGATAGTAGATTTTCATAACTGTCTATTCTTGCTATCCTCTCTTTCTTTTCTCTTTCTTCACTGGGATTTGGTTACTATTTTTTCACGGACTGGAGAAATTGTTTGGCTAACTGGTAATGATTGAACTCCTTCAATACTTACTTCAGTTGCTACTGTAATTCCGGAGGTTGGTGAGTGCAATTGTCATAAAGGTATTTAGTACAGTGTTACTTGTGCTCAAAACACAACAACTGAGGAACAACAGAGCATTAAAAAAAAAAAAGAGAGAAACACATAAATAAAAAAAATGGGTAGATTAAAAACAAATAAAACTGCTACCCCAATGAATGAAGACAAGAGCCCAGAAGAAACCATAAATCAGTCAGAAGTAACCATAGATAAGAAAAGTATGCAAGCAATAATAAACTTATTAATCACAGAAATGAAAACAACATTGGAGGAAAGGAATGGCAGTATTAGGGAAACAACAGTTGAGACACCCAAGGAAAATACTGATTATCTTGAGACAATTAGAGAACTGAAAGCTGAAATAGCTGTAATGAAGAAAGAAGCTGAGGCAAGGGAAAGCAGACTAACAGAAGCAGAAAACAGAATTAGTCAGACAGAGGATGAGTTAGAGAAAACTAAGAAAGAGGTGAAAGAGCTTAAAAAGAGATTGAGAGACACTGAAAACAACAACAGAGACATATGGGATGATCTCAAAAGAAGTAACATTCGTATAATTGGCCTGCCAGAGGAAGAAAGAGAGGAAGGGGAAGCAAACATTCTAGAGGAAATAATACAAGAAAATTTCCCAGACCTGAATAACAGAAAGGATATCAAGGTGCAAGAGGCCCAGAGAGTACCAAACAGAATCAACCCAGACCTGAAAACACCAAGACACATCATAGTCACAATGAGAAGAAGTAAGGATAAAGAAAGGATCCTAAAGGCTGCAAGAGAGAAACAAAAAGTCACATACAGGGGAAAACCCATAAGACTTTCTGCAGATTTCTCCACTCAAACTCTAAAAGCCAGAAGGGAGTGGCAAGATATCTATCGAGCCCTGAATGAAAAAGGGTTTCAACCAAGGATAATATATCCTGCTAGACTTTCATTCAAGCTAGATGGAGGGATCAAAACCTTCTTAGACAAACAACAGTTAAAGGAGGCAACTATCACCAAGCCGGCCCTGAAAGAGGTACTAAAAGACCTCTTATAAACAAGAACATCACTATAATACTTGTAATATATCAGAGTAAACAAATCGTTTTTTAGAACAATGGCACTACAATACATTAAATCCATAATATCAATAAATGTCAATGGCTTAAACTCACCCATCAAAAGGCACAGGGTGGGGGGATGGATCAGAAAACATAACCCAACCATATGCTGCTTGCAAGAATCCCATCTGTCACAACAAGATAAACACAGACTTAAAGTGAAAGGATGGAAAACTATCATACAGGCTAACGGTCCACAAAAAAGGGCAGGAACAGCCATTCTCATCTCAGACACGATAGATTTTAAATTAAATAAAGTAATAAAAGATAGGCAAGGACATTACATAATGATTAGAGGATCAATCAGCCAAGAAGACTTAACAATTATTAACATCTATGCACCCAACGAGGGACCATCTAAATACATTAAACACCTACTGAAAGAATTTCAAAAATACATCAATAGTAATACAATAATAGTGGGAGACTTCAATACCCCACTCTCGCACTTAGACAGATCAACAAAGCAGAGAACCAATAAAGATACAAGAGAATTGAATGAAGAGATTGACAGACTAGACCTCTTGGACATTTTCAGACTCCTCCACCCCAAAAAACTGGAATACACCTTCTTTTCAAATCCACATAACACATACTCAAGGATAGACCACATGTTAGGCCACAAAGACAGCATCAATAAATTCAAGAGCATTGAAATCATCCCAAGTATCTTCTCAGACCACAGTGGAGTAAAACTAACTTTTAACAACAAACGGAAAATTATTAAAAGACATAGAATTTGGAAACTAAACAACATGCTCCTTAAGAACCACTGGGTCAGAGACTCACTCAAACAGGAAATTCAAATGTTCCTGGAAACTAATGAAAATGAAGACACAACCTATCAAAATATTTGGGACACAGCGAAAGCAGTACTGAGAGGGAAACTTATAGCCATACAATCACATATTAAACACCAAGAAGAAGCCCAAATGAACGACCTTACTAGACACCTCAAGGACTTAGAGGAAGAGGAACAAAGGAACCCTAAAGCAACCAGAAGGACAGAAATCACTAAAGTTAGAGCAGAAATAAACAACATCGAAAATAAAAGCACCATACAAAAGATCAATGAAGCCAAATGTTGGTTCTTCGAAAGATTAAACAAAATTGACAAACCCCTAGCCAGACTCACCAAACAAAAAAGAGAGAAGACTCAAATTAATAGAATTGTAAACGATGCAGGAGATATCACAACTGACACCACAGAAATCCAGAGAATTCTGCGAAACTTCTATAAAGAACTATATGCCACCAAGCTAGAGAATCTGGAAGAAATGGAACAATTCCTAGAAACCTATGCACTTCCAAAACTGAACCAAGAAGAACTACAAAATCTAAATGCACCAATCACAGACAAAGAAATTGAAACCGTTATTAAGAATCTCCCCAACAACAAAAGTCCTGGACCAGATGGCTTCACAAATGAATTCTACAAAACTTTCAGGAAACAGTTAATACCCATATTTCTTAAGGTATTCCACAAGATTGAAGAAACAGGAATACTCCCTTCCACCTTTTATGAAGCCAACATCACCCTGATACCAAAAGCTGATAGGGACAGAACAAAAAAGGAAAACTACAGACCAATATCTCTGATGAACATAGATGCCAAAATATTAAACAAGATCTTGGCCAACCGGATACAGCAACACATCAAAAAGATTGTTCATCATGACCAAGTGGGATTCATCCCAGGAATGCAAGGCTGGTTCAACATCCGTAAATCAATCAATGTCATTCATCACATCAATAAAAGCAAAGCCAAAAACCACATGATTATCTCAATAGATGCAGAGAAAGCCTTTGACAAAATCCAACACCCATTCATGCTCAAAACTCTACAGAAAATGGGAATAGATGGGAAATTCCTCAAGATAGTGGAGTCTATATATAGCAAACCTACAGCCAACATCATACTCAATGGAGAGAAGCTGAAAGCATTCCCCCTCAGATCGGGGACTAGACAGGGCTGTCCACTGTCACCGTTACTCTTCAACATAGTATTGGAAGTTCTTGCCATAGCAATCAGGCAAGAGAAAGAAATCAAAGGGATACAGATTGGAAGGGAAGAAGTCAAGCTCTCACTATTTGCAGATGATATGATAGTATACATAGAAAGACCTAAAGAATCCAGTAGAAAATTACTGGAAGTTGTTAGGCAATATAGCAAGGTATCAGGCTACAAAATCAATGTACAAAAATCAGTGGCATTTCTTTATGCAAACACTAAATCTGAAGAAGAAGACATCCAGAAATCACTCCCATTTACTGTTTCAGCAAAATCAATCAAATACCTAGGAATAAAGTTGACCAAAGAAGTGAAAGACTTGTATACTGAAAACTATGAGTCGCTACTCAAGGAGATAGAAACTGATACCAAGAAATGGAAAGATATCCCATGCTCATGGATTGGAAGAATAAATATCATCAAAATGAATATTCTCCCCAGAGCCATATACAAATTTAATGCAATACCCATCAAAGTTCCACCAGGCTTCTTTAAGAGAATAGAACAAACGCTACAATCATTTATCTGGAACCTGAAAACACCTAGAATTGCCAAAACCATCTTAAGGAAAAGAAACAGAAATGGAGGCATCACACTCCCATACCTTAAACTATATTATAAAGCCATCATCATCAAAACAGCATGGTACTGGAACAAAAATAGGCATACAGACCAGTGGAACAGAATTGAAAGCCCAGAAGTAAATCCCAACACCTATGGGCATCTAATCTTTGATAAGGGGGCCCAAAGGATTAAATGGAAAAAGGAGGCTCTCTTCAATAAATGGTGCTGGGAAAACTGGGTTGAAACATGCAGAAGAATGAAATTGAACCACTTTATCTCACCAGAAACAAAAATCAACTCCAAATGGATCAAAGACCTAGATGTCAGACCAGAAACAATCAAATACTTAGAGGAAAACATTGGTAAAACACTTTCCCACATACACCTCAAGGACATCTTTGATGAATCAAACCCAATTGCAAGGAAGACCAAAGCAGAAACAAACCAATGGGACTACATCAAATTGAAAAGCTTCTGCACATCCAAAGAAACTATTAAACAAACAGAGAGACCCCTCACAGAATGGGAGAAGATCTTCACATGCCAGACATCAGACAAGAAACTAATCACCAAAATATATAAAGAGCTCAGCAAACTTAGCCGCAAAAAAGCAAATGACCCCATCCAAAAATGGGCAGAGGAAATGAACAAAACATTCACCACAGAGGAGATCCAAAAGGCTAACAAACATATGAAAAACTGCTCTAGGTTACTGATTATCAGAGAAATGCAAATCAAGACAACACTAAGATACCACCTCACTCCTGTAAGAATGGCATACATCAAAAAGGACAGCAGCAACAAATGCTGGAGAGGATGTGGGGACAGAGGAACCCTTTTACATTGCTGGTGGGAATGTAAATTGGTACAGCCTCTGTGGAGAGCAGTCTGGAAAACTGTCAGAAGGCTAGACATGGACCTTCCATATGACCCAATAATTCCTCTCCTGGGGTTATACCCCAAGGACTCCATAACACCCAACCAAAAAGAGGTGTGTACTCCTATGTTCATAGCAGCACAATTCATAATAGCTAAAACCTGGAAGCAACCCAGGTGCCCAACAACAGATGAGTGGCTGAGAAAGCTGTGGTATATATACACAATGGAATACTATGCAGCTATCAAGAACAATGAACCCACCTTCTCTGACCCATCTTGGACAGAGCTAGAAGGAATTATGTTAAGTGAATTAAGTCAGAAAGATAAAGATGAGTATGGGATGATCCCACTCATCAACAGAAGCTGACTAAGAAGATCTGAAAGGGAAACTAAAAGCAGGACCTGATCAAATTGTAAGTAGGGCACCAAAGTAAAAACCCAGTGGTGAGGGGTAGGCATGTAGCTTCCTGGGCCAGTGGGGGGTGGAAGTGGGCGGGAGGGATGGGTCACAGTCCTTTGGTGGTGGGAATGGTGTTTATGTACACTCCTAGCAAAATGTAGACATATAAATCAGTAGTTAATTAATATGAGAGGGGGAAATCAATTGTATGTCTCAAAGTTTCTCAAAAGACAAACTGAATCTTTTTAATATATAGGCTATGTATTTGATATGCGGACTCTCTCAAAAGCCTAGACCAAGTAGATTAGAAGCTTCCAATAGCACAGCTATATACAAGATACTGGGTACTGTCCAGGAAACCATAACAAAGGGACTTTTCAAAGTTAACCCAATTAACAAATAATGTGATGATAATATTAACTATCGATTGTCTTTTTGAACCCTAAGACAGCAGGAACCTCACATCTTCACTATAGAGTCCCTACTTCCCCCAGTCCTGGAACCCTTGGATAGGGCCCACTTTCCCGTATGCATCTCCCAATCCAAACCAAATAACATTGCATCTGCCGATCACAAACTAACCAAAGCAACGATTGCTACCTCAACATGCTTCACCCCAGAATGTATCCAGAGACTTCACGTGTGGAATGACAACCCTTCAGCTTCATTACTCGGGTCAGACCTTTCCTTTAATAGTACACTCTAATTCCATCTCAGGTAGTTCACTTTCCAACAAAGTCCCATAACCTAGATATACACCAGTTTCTGTGAGAGAGAGCTTATGTGCACACGTATCCATAAACTACTGCAAAATATATACCTGAAAGCAGGACTACACTAGAGTTTGCAGTGAGTACCTCCCTAACACTTCCTCTCCACTATTCCAAGCTTGGGATCCATGATTGCTCAACAAATTGTTTGGCTTCATATGTTAACTCTCTTTTCAATCACCAGGTTCCAGATGCCACCAGGATGCTGGCTAGGCTTCCCTGGATTGAAGACCCCACCAATGTGTCCTGGAGCTCAGCTTCCCCAGAGTCACACCCTACTAGGGAAAGAGAGAGGCAGACTGGGGGTATGGACCGACCAGTCAACGCCCATGTTCAGCGGGGAAGCAATTACAGAAGCCAGACCTTCTACCTTCTGCATCCCTCAACGACCCTGAGTCCATGCTCCCAGAGGGATAGAGAATGGGAAAGCTATCAGGGGAGGGGGTGGGTTATGGGGATTGGGTGTTGGGAATTGTGTGGAGTTGTACCCCTCCTACCTTATGCTTTTGTTCACTAATCCTTTCTTAAATAAAAAATTAAAAAAAAAAAAAAGAAAAAAAGAAGTACAACATCCAGAACGAATTTAAGGTGTCCTATGAGCTAGGAAAGTTCTCACCAGAGAAATGAAGCTAAAGGGTGGAATGTCAAGAGCTATTAATTCTAATAGATGCAATAGTAAAAGACATTCTGAGAGTTAAACTCTTCCTATTTATAAAGGGTATGGGAAATTACACAAACCTAAATAATTTCCAAAATCACTAGTAGAACAAGTATTTTTGAATTTGATAACAATATTTAAATACACAATAAACAAAAATTAGGTGTATTTCTCTATTCTAATAAATAAAATAAAAAATAAAGCATGACTAATTCAACATAATGTTGCATTGGGAATCGAATAGATATAGGACCTCAGAGTGGCACAGTGGATAAAGCCTTGAACCTTGAAGCTTGAAAATAGAATAGATAGGGAGTCAGGCGGTAGGTAGTGCAGTGCGTTAAGCGCATGTGGCACAAAGGGCAAGGACTGGCGTAAAGATCCCGGTTAGAGCATCCCGCTCCCCACCTGCAGAGGAGTCACTTCACAGCTGGTTAAGCAGGTCTGCAGGTGTCTTTCTCTACCCCTCTCTGTCTTCCCCTCCTCTCTTCATTTCTCTCTGTCCTATGCAACAACAACAATAATAACTACAATAATAAAAAAGGGCAACAAACGGGAATAAATAAATATTTTTAAAAAGAAAATAAAATAGATAAATGAAGTTTCACTGTTTCCTATGACAATTTTGCGCTGATGCTGTAGAAGCATAGAAATATGTAATAATATTTGAAAGTTTTGTATATGTCAAAAATGATAAATTAATGGCCAGTTTAGAAATGATACTAAGAAAACAGATGATCTATAAAGAAATTATATAAAGTTATATTTCAAAAAAGTTAGTCCAATGTGGAACATACTGAGTGTGTGTGTGTGTGTGTGTGTGTGTGTGTACATGAAATCAGTGCTTGGGATATTGAACAAAATAAAAAATACTTAAGAATTTGAGATAGTAAAAACTTGTTAAACAAGATATATCCCATATACCCTATTTAAAAATGATCATTACATTTGAAGTAATTGCAATTAAAATAATGTTATAGAAATGCCAAACATCACAAAACATAAAATTAGCCAGGTTCCTCTATGTGATTAGCAAAATATTTACAGTTAGGTGATATAAAGGACTAAGGAAAAAGGAAAAAGAAAAACTCAGAAAATAAAAGAAACAATCCAATAAGAACCTTCAGGTAAAATTTCTAAGTAGGCAATTCAGAAAAGAGAAGATATGGCCACTAATACTGCATATGAAACATACTATTGTATAAACTATATATGAAATTCAAATAAGGGCAATGATAAGATTCAATTATAAATTCATATGATTAACAAAAGTTATATGGTCTCATAATACCAATTTTGTTTTGTAATACCAATCTTGTGGAGAAATTAAAATTACATAATTCTGCTACTGAGGTTGTTGATTAATATAATCACTCTGAAGAGACTTCTTATAGGCTAAAATATGTATAAACCCTAAAGTTAATACTTTAGGTAACTGCTTCCATGAGTGACTCTGCAGAACCATGTAGCATTAATCACCCACTCAAGAGGGGAAGCAATCTAAACATCTCAATGTTGAAATATAATAGATATTTAATATATTTACACCAAAGACTACCATGAGAGTTTAGTGAAGTAAACTTTTGTTTATGATAATTGATAACTACAAACATAATTTTCAGAGAAAATGAATTTGTGTTATTACTCTATATGGAGAAAAACATATAACAGCTATTCAAGTATCACTTGGTTGATAGATATTTATTGGAATATACTAATAAAAACTGCCTAGTATGATAAACTTCAAACACTGAATAGTAATTATAGTTAATAGGTATGGTAAAGAGGGAGGATACAAACTTGGAAGGATACACAGTATACTAAAATTGATCATTATGCTTTTATTTTATTTATTTAAGAAAGGAGACATTAACAAAACCGTAGGATAGGAGGGGTACAACTCCACACAATTCCTGCCACACAATCTCCATATCAAATCCCCTCCCCAATAGCTTTCCCATTCTCTATCCCTCTGGGAGCATGGACCCAGGGTCATTGTGGGTTGCAGAAACTGGCTTCTGTAATTGCTTCCCCGCACAGCATCCTGGTGGCATCTGGAACCTGGTGGCTAAAAAGAGAGTTAACATATAAAGCTAAACAAATTGTTGAGCATTCATGGACCCAAAGGTTGGAATAGTGGAGAGGAAGTGTGTGGGGGGGGTACTCACTGCAAACTCTAGTGTACTTCTGCTTTGAGGTATATATTTTGCCCTGATTTATGGATACGTGAACATATACTCTATCTTAGGGGACCTGGTCTATATCTAGGTTTGGGGACCTTGTTAGAAAGTGAACCACCTGGGATGGAATTAGAGAATACTATGAAAGGAAAGTTCTCACCTGAGTAATGAAGCTGAAGGGCTGTCATTCCACACCTGAAGTCTCTGGACACAGTCTGAGCTGAAGCATGTTGACGTGGCAATCGTTGCATTGATTAAGTTTAGGATCAGCAGATGCAATATTATTTGATAATGTGTTCTGGAGCTCCAATGTGTTCTGGAGCTCCGCTTCCCCAGAGACCCACCTTATTATGCTTTTATTTTTTTTATTTTTCACCAATGTTTTTGCTTGATTGTCACACCTGTAGGAATACACTGGTGGTTTTTCCTATAGAAAGAGACAAAAAACTGAAAAGAGAGAGACATAAACAGATATATGGAGAGAGAAGAAAAGAGATGGGGAGATAGTCCAGAATAACTTCATCACTCTGGAAACTTCCCATTGCGGACACTCCAGTCTGGTCCTTTGAACCCTGCACCTCACATATGGTACCTTGTGCACTCTAGCAGGAGAACCACTTGCCTACTCTCCACATACTTTCAACTAAAATAAAATTAATTAATTATAAATAATGGCATTGTATATATATATATATATATATACACATATGCTGGATATATATATGTGTATATATATATATATATGTACAATGCCATTCTTTATAATTATTGTATGTTTTTTTCCATTATAGTGATAAAACACCTAAAATGCTTCCTTAACAATGTGATAACATACAAAAAATAAATAAATAAAACCTTTTACAATTTGCAAAATGTTTTTAAGAAGAAATTCCTAACATATTGTTAATAACAATGCAGTATTACAGGGTATTTCAGCACAATGTAATCATGCTTTATTATTAAAAGTACAATGAAATTATCATTATAATTTTTCTTCATAAGCTTCTTAGTATCATAAGTATATGCAGTTATGAGTACTTAGAGAACATTTTTCTATCTCTGAAATAATGTCTTATCAGTTGGCCTTATTCTTTTTCAAATGTTTGTATGGAAGTGTTGATTATGGTATGACCATGAATGTCTTCAAGGTAATTATCAATATTCTTTATAATCCTGAAAATTTAAAAGATTAATCTAGTATATTTTTATCATTCATCTTTTGATCATTTTAATTCTTTTTACACATACATTTGTCCATCTCAGGAAGCCACTTTTCATGTTGCTATTTATTTCTCTTATATTTAACTTTATATCAGTGACTGTTAAATGAGGCAGATGTGATAAATAGGAATCAGTGAGGGAGGCTTTAATCTTAAAATTACTATTTTTAAGAAGTTGATTTTTTATAAGATTTTATTTACTTATTAATGAAGAAAATAGGAGGAGAGAGAAAGAACCAGACATCACTCTGGCACATGTGCTGCCGGGGATCGAACTCAGGACCTCCTGCTTGAGAGTCCAAAGCTTTATCACTGCGCCACCTCCCAGACCACAATCTTAAAATTATTTTGTAAACACAACTGTCATATATATATTAGTTTCTTACATTCTATGTTATTTTAATATAGTAACAGTTTTTCCATACCTTGTTATTGCTATTTCAATAAGAATTTTTAATACATTTTATCAAATATAATATACAGATTATTTCCAAGAGAAAGAAATTCTTTCTGTAATGTAAAATTATCTACCATATTAACATCATAGTCTTGCATTCTGGAGGTCTCCCATTTTGAGAATCCTCTCATTTGGTTGTGTCAAAGCTTTCATAGAATTCAAAAGTTATTTTGAGAAGCTAAAGAAATTCTTGAAAATGTTCAGAGGATATTAAAAGAAGATATCTCCACAGAGACCTTTTTGCCATTTTAATTAAATACAAGACATTAAACAAGAGGGTGGAATATCATAGAAATTGAAGCACTTTCAAATAAGAAAATAAGTATAAATACTCTCTTTTTAAATTTATGGCACATTATAGTATTTGAAACACTTTGACAAGTATTACTTCAATTGATTTTCAAGAAACTCTAGAAGGCAGATAGAAAATTGTCATCCTGACTGCAGCTGATGAAATTGAGGTTATGAAAGGCTTAATTAGCTTTCAAATGTCATATGGTCAATCAGCAGCAGATTATACTATGGTAATTTTATATGGATGCCTACTAAATATTAAAAACACCACCTGCAATCAATCTACCAAGCCAACTGAACCTTCTTCCCCCTCTGAATGGCTACACAGTAATTGCTACGTTACAAGTGACATCTATGATATACAGATTGTTCCATGGACTTGACTAGATAACCGTTCTTAGACGTGTGAAAAACATTGCACAGTTGATAGCACTCAAATATGTTAAGATTGTTTTTTAATATTTATTTATTATTTTTAATTTTATAGGACAGAGAAAAATTGAGATGGAAGGGGAAAGAGAGATTCAGCTATAGTACTGTTTATTACAGCCCTCCTCCTGACCCATCAGGTTGGGACTGAGGACTTGAACCTGGGTCCTTACACATTATAATGAGTATGGTCAAATGGTTTTTTCCACCACCCAGTGGTCCACAGCTACAGATTTTTATAACCCATACCATACATCTATATACACAATCCTCTGTTTAGCTAATTGATTGCTAAATTAAAATTTCAATAACTTATAGGTACCTCAAAGTCCACGTTTGGTTATATATTAATCTGTTACATTAATTTCATTTGCCATCTCAGATAATGTGGCCCAGGATTGGAGGCTGATTTATCAGATGGGCAGAGCCTCTGATGTGTGAGTAAGGTTGGGAGTTTGAGTCCATGCATTTCATATGCCAGAGTGATACTTTGGTTTTCTCTCTCACTACTAAATTATTATTATTTTAAAACTAGATTTCAGCAATAACTCATGATTCTCATTTTCAATACTTTCATTGTCTTCATTTATTTATTGCATAGAGGCAGCCAGAAATTGAAAGGGAAGGGAGGTAGTAGAGAGACAGACAGCTGCAATACTGATGCACCATTTGCAAAGCTTTCTCTGCAGGTGGAGACTGGGGGCTTGAATCCAGGTTCTTGTACATTGTAAGGTGTACTCAACCAGAAGCTCCACCAATAAATTATTTTATAAAAATAATCTCAGATATTCATCTTAGTCCTTCCACCAACTTTTCTAGGCTTCATTTCTCATGTCAAAAAAAGTTTAGCCCTTACCATAAACATAGAACTTTATTGTTTTAAATATTTTAGAAAAACTTGTATGATGAGTTATATATAATAATTATATGATGTCGATGAAATTTATTATAAATAACACCTGAAGAGAAAGTAAAAGTTGGAGAGGTTATATGATGGCATATTATATATATGATGTTAAACAAAAGATTATACAAATTATAGTGTTCCAAAAACAAATGAGAGATGTATAACATATTTCTAACTTGTAAATTTTCAAATCTTCTTTGGTATCAGTGGTGGCAGAACCCAATAAAGCATAAATGTTACTATGTGAGAGGACCCAGATTCAAACTCAGACCCCATTGTAAGGGGAAACCTCACTGGTGGTGTTGAAATACTGCAGGTGTCAATTCATAATAGCTAAAACCTGGAAGCAACCCAGGTGCCAAACAACAGATGAGTGGCTGAGAAAGCTGTGATATATAAACACAATGGAATACTATGCAGCTATCAAGAACAATGAACCCACCTTCTCTGACCCATCTTGGACAGAGCTAGAAGGAATTATGTTAAGTGAGCAAAGTCAGAAAGATAAAAATGAGTATGGGATGATCCCACTCATCAAGAGAAGTTGAGGAAGAAGATCTGAAAGGGAAAGTAAAAGCAGGACCTGATCAAATTGTAAGTAGGGCACCAAAGTAATAACCCTGTGGTGAGGGGTAGACATGCAGCTTCCTGGGACAGTGGGGGGTGGGAGTTGGTGGGAGGGGGGAGGGGTCACAGTCTTTTGGTGGTGGGAATGGTGTTTATGTACACTCCTAGTAAAATGTAGTCATATAAATCACTAGTTAATTAATACGAGAGGGGGAAAATTAATTGTATGTCTCGAAGTTTTTCAAAACACAAACTGAATCTTTTCAATATATAGGCTGTGTAATTGATATGCAGACTCTCTCAAAAGCCTAGACCAAGTAGATCAGAAGCAACCAATAGCACAGCTATATACAAGATACTGGGTACTGTACAGCAAACTCTAACAAAAGGACTTTTCAAAGTTCACCCAATTACCAAATAATGTGATGATGATATTAACTGTCGATTTTCTTTTTGAACCCTAAGACAGCAGGAACCTCACATCTCCACTATAGAGCCTCTACTTCCCCCAGTCCTGGAACCCTTGGACAGGGCCCACTTTCCCGTATGCCTCTCCCAATCCATATCAAATAATATTGCATATGCCGGTCACAACATAACCAACACAATGATTGCCACCTCAACATGCTTCACTTCAGACTGTGTCCAGAAACTTCACGTGTGGAATGATAACCCTTCAGCTTCATTACTCGGGTGAGACCTTTCCTTTCATAGTATACTCTAATTCCATCCCAGGTGGTTCACTTTCTAACAAAGTCCCAAAACCTAGATATACACCAGTTTCTGTGAGAGACAGCATGTTCACACGTATCCGTAAACTACTGCAAAATATATACCTGAAAGCTGAAGTACACTAGAGTTTGCAGTGAGTACCCCCCTAACACTTCCTCTCCACTATTTCAAGCTTTGGGTCCATGATTGCTCAACAATTTGTTTGGCTTCGTATGTTAACTCTCTTTTCAGTCACCAGGTTCCAGATGTCATCAGGATGCCGGCCAGGCTTCCCTAGACTGAAGACCCCACCAGTGTGTCCTGGAGCTCTGCTTCCCCAGAGAGCCACTCTACTAGGGAAAGAGAGAGGCAGACTGGGAGTATGGACCAACCAGTCAACGCCCATGTTCAGCGGGGAAGCAATTACAGAAGCCAGACCTTCTACCTTCTGGAACCCACAATGACCCTGGGTCCATGCTCCCAGAGGGATAGAGAATGGGAAAGCTATCAGGGGAGGGGGTGGGATATGGAGATTGGGTGGTAGGAATTGTGTGGAATTGTACCCCTCCTACCCTATGGTTTTGTTAATTAATCCTTTCTTAAATAAAAAAGAAAAAAAAAAGAAATACTGCAATCTTCTCTTTCTCTCGTTCTAGTTTTCTCTGTTTTTCATCCTCTATCAAAATTATAAAAGGAAAGAAAAAAATGGCTACTAGAAATGGAGTAGTCACTGCAGGTAATGTTTGATGAAAAAAAATACGAATGTCAGTTCTTCAAATTTCCATCCAGTACCTAGAGATTGTTAACTAAACACATTAACATATTGGACAAATAATTATCTTTTTGTTTGTTTGTTTCCAGGGCTATTGCTGCATCCCAATGCCTGAACTATGAATCCACTGCTACTGGAGGCCATTTTTTAAAATATTATTTCCATTTTTTGTTTTGACCTTGTTATTGATTTTTTTTTTGCTGTTGATGTAGGATATGACAGAGAGAAATCGAGAGAGGAGGGGAAGACAGACACCTACAGATCTGTTTAACCAGCTGTGAAGCGATCTCCCTGAGAACTGGGAGCCTTTTGCTGGTTCTTGTGCTTCGCGCCCTATGCGCTTAACCTGCTGTACTACCACCTGGCCCCCAAGATTTTCTTTTTTCAGTCATGTTGTGTGATTAAATATTGTTTATGAGATTATAAAATTTCAGAGTATAGTTCTACACTGCACCCACTACCAGTGATCAGTGCACCCTTTTGGCCAACAACCACAACCACAATTCTCTGGAGTTGTTCTATCACATCTGCTGTGACGGTGGCATGATTGCATCTCAGCTTGCACATTTAGCATGATATCAGTTGCTGAATCAATAGGAAGAAAGTGGCTACAATGATGGATATATATATATGAATAGAAGAATAGAAGGAGAGATCTCACTGCATATCACTGGTCTGATTTGTGCCTGTAGTAGATAGGACCTCATTTGAGTGTGTCAGACTGTATTCATGCTTCTTAGACTTAACTGTATATTTTTTTTCTTGAGTGATCAAAGAAGTTGGACTTACTTTCCCTGTCAGTTCCTAGGGCCTGTTTATAGCCCATGAGTCCTTTCTAGGGATGAGGGCAGACTATGTGGTTTCAGTTCTCAGACAAGTTTTTTCCTGATGTCCCTGGAGTTGCACCCACCTGAATCTAAGTGTGTGTTTTCAGAAGTCCCAGTTGTGATTTGATGGGACTTGGGGTAATTTTTTGTTGTTGTTGTTGACAGTCTAGTTATTTGGGGAAGCAACCTCATAACTGATGCTACTCCATGGCCATGACTCTGGAATTCTACCATTCATATATATTCATCATATGGTATCCTTGAAATAAATTTTAAAATACATGTATAATTCTCTAGCAGATGTTGAACAATTAAGCAAGCTCTCTTATAACCACATAAAATATTCCATTTTGAAAGAAAAACTTGATACAGCTGGACAAGATAACAACGTGATGTATTTAAGAAAAAACTCTAAGCATGTCTTTGCAGATCTTCACTAATAATGTTTACCTTGAAAAATAATTACTTTTTTCTCAAGTAAATGATCTAACAAAGTAAAACACTTTCTAGGGCAATAGTCTTTCATGCAAATACTTGTTAAACAATTTACAAATAGGCATTATTTATGGAGTGTCTTAAAATTCTCTCCCGAGGTTGGGCTTGGTTAATGGGTTGCTATCAAAATAACTAGGAAATCCTAAAGCTGAGGTTGTTTACAATGTATGTCCTGATTTAAGTCAGTGGGAATCACAAGTACCAAAATTTAGCAGATGCTATGCCAACAGTTGCTTCAATAGAGTGCTGTAGTTCCTTTTGTTTCTTTCTGAAATGCAGCTGTTCAAAACTGATAGAAATACTTCTCTGAAAAATCAAAAATGAAAGTCCAAGTAACTGTATGAATGTAGATACTCAGAACTTGTAGAAGGAGTTTCCCTATGAATTTGATTTGAAACATCTCAGTAGGAGAGAGTAATGGAGGCTTAGCCACAGCTATGCATGCTGGGTTTGTGTTATGGAAAAAGAACTTTAGCCTTCAATACATTGATTTAATGCCAGCGACAATCACCCTACTTAGCTTGGAAAAAGCAGAGTTTTGATTTGAGATGTGAATATCTTTTTTTAAAGGAGTTTAATGTAGTTGCTGTTTTTATTAGTGTGCCAAGTTCAATTTTAAAATCAATGGAAAGGGGGAAAAAGCATAATTGTATTGTGGATAGATAAGCTGTTAAGAGTTTCCTTTACTCATAAAAGATATAATAAGACACCCTGTCCTTCACATATAAAATTTACCCATTCTTAGAATTAGAGGTGAAGAGAATATTGTGATGAAAATATCTAACAAATTCAACTCAAGGCAAATATATATATAGATAATAAAATCATTTATGAAGGTTGTTATTGAAAAATGTTTAAAACACTAAAAGTAAAAATAAAGGATCTAAAATTGTTGACTTTATAAAATTTCTAATTCTTCAATGTTTCAAAGTAGTAAGTTTAGTTTTTCTAAAGTTTTAAAACTTCTGACATCAAAACCTAGAAATATTCTATAAATTATGCTCTTTTTCAAAAAGGAAGACATTCGTAATGTGCTGTTTTGCAAAAACAACAACAACAACAACAACAACAACAACAAACTGTGGGATAAAGTTCTGTGGAATTGGCTCCTACCCCTCATTTCTTCAGTAGCAGGCAAGGAAGTTGAACTACAATGTTGACTTGGCTCCAGACCCAGAAATAATCATCAAAACCACTCCCAAAATCACTTGTGCAGTCATGTAGAGAAGAATTTGAAAAGAAATAACAAAAAGTCACGTGGACTCTGATGCTGTTCGCAAGTGAACGCTGCAAGATTTTAATTGCTAATCAGTTACCACTGAAACACCTAATATTCACATTAATATCCAGTGTTCCAGACAAGTGAAAGGAACCTGCCAAATACTAGATTTGATTGTCTCATCATTCCTTCTCCAAAAGAAGACAGGTAAAGATATTTTTGTTTTGCAGTAATGCCAAGAAAACAAGGTAGAATAGGTGTGGCAATTTAGGTTATGATTCCCCAGAGAAATTCATTGAGCTAGAGGTCCTTTCTAATTCTGTAACCGTCTCTATACCTTCATGCTTGAGTAGTAACTGAAATTATGAAATAAACTTTAAATCCTTGGCTAGGAGATAGTTGTCCCTGTAATTTATACACTTTGCCATTCTTGAGGACCCAAGTTTGAGCCTCTGGCACTTCAGGGAGCATCATGTATGACATGTGCTATAGTGTATCCTCACACACTCTACCTCTCTGTCTCTATCTTAACAATTAAAAAACAAAAGGAAAGAAAGGAAGTCCATTAGGAACATTAGTGGAATAGCATAGGTACACACCAAAAAAAAAAAAAAAAACAACCTTTAAATTCTTAACTATCTAGTGGGTTTTTGTTGAACCATGCTAACATATATAAAATACACATTCTAACATTTTTGGACTTAACTTTTGGGGGGTCTAAGATAAAAGAAAAGGTTATCTCCCTATGTAACTTGCCTTACTTTTAATAAAAAAAAATATGAAAAATTTCCTCTACTGTTATCTCAGATGAATTATTTGTTTCTGGTCATTGCTGATAATAATGAAACAAGATTTATGAAGTTAAAACACAGAGGTTAGGACAGTGTATAGGAGTATATTAGGGAAATTATACTATTATATTTATTTTTATAAAGACAGAGAAAATCTGAAAGTGAAGAGTAAGCCTATGTTGATCATGGAAGCACTATTAATGAAAATAAGTGGAAATCTATAGGTGTATGTGTGTGTGTGTGTGTGTGTGAGAGAGAGAGAGAGAGAGAGTGTGTGTGTGTGTGTGTGCACTCACCTCTGCTGTGATTCCTCTTCTCTAGCTCTAAAATTATAATTTAAAAATTAGGTTGAGAAAGTGTATTAGCAGTTTAATGGAATCACATGTGTGAGATCCCAGTTTTATTTTTCCAAGAGAAGACAAATAATAACAACAAAATGGAATAAAAATATTCCTTTAATTTTCAGAGTATTAGAATGGTCTTCTGTGGGGATGGGTGGTGGTTCATCCCATAGAGTATACAAGTTAACATGTGGTTCAAGCCCCTGGTGCCTCACCTACAGGATGAATATTTCATAGTGATGTATTCATGTTGCAGTTGTCTCTTCTGTCTCTCCTCTCTCCGTGTGTATGTGTGTGTGTGTGTATCTGTCTATCTTTAAAGAGGTATCAAAAGAAAGAAAGAAAAATGCTGCAAGAAGGGTGAAAGCAGGGACCAGGTGGTGGCACATCTGGTTGACCGCACATGTTACAGTGCTCAAGGACCCAGGTTCGAGCCCCTGTCCCCACCTGCAGAGGGAAAGCTTTGCAAACAGGGATGCAGGTGTCTCTCTTTCTCTCTATCTCCCCTGCCCTCTAGATTTCTGGCTGTCTCTATCCAATAAATAAAGATAATTTTAAAAAATTTTTAAAAAGAAAGGTGAAAGCACATATGCTTGAAGGCCCAGCAATAATCTTGGTGACAAACAAATGAAAAAGTCCACATGCTGTGAGATTAAAATGTCTGATAGGTGACAGATTTCTCTTCAGGGAATCAGCGTTCTTCTTCTTCTTCTCCCTCTTCTCCTTCTTCTTCGCCTTCTTCTCCTTCTCCTTCTTCTTCTTCTTTCTTCTTTTTTCCAAATGTCTTTTTTTAGTCTCTAAATAACAATTAGAATTGAAAATTTTCCATCATGGTGGTGATACATATTACTTATAAAGCACACATTTGGAACCTATGATATTTAATCTATTAGTTCCTTAATAAAATCTGTCTCAATTTAGTAATTACAAATGTAGAGATCATAGGGAAAGGGTTTTTGTAAAGATTAAATAAAAAATATCTTTATAAAAATCACTGAGAATAACTGCTTAACATATAGGATTTCATTACAAATATCAACAATTATTATTATATCAATGACATAAATAAAATACAACTTTTAATTCAAAACAATGAAAGGAAAGGAAATAAAAATTCTATGCCAAGAACTTGAACTATAAAATTTATTCAAATTTTTTGCAAGTATTGAATCTTAGTAAGTTTCAGAGATAATTTCAAGGAAATAATGTTTCTGCTAAAGCTCTAACACCATTGTTTAAGGCTAATTAACAATTATATTTCAGTGAAAACAAATATGACCTTTAGAGATCTAAGAATATATTATCCTGTAAACAGAGTATTTTAGATCATTTGACTAACAGCCTATTCTCCAGTGGAATGAAGACACAGAGAAAAAAAAAGAGTAACAAAAAAATCAGTTTTCAAACTGATTCTATTTAGTTAATTTACTGTTTATCTCCATACCTTTTTTTTTTTTCATTCAAAGTTTGAAAGTTTGGTATATTGTACCAAAGTAAGACTCTGGAGTGGGGAGGTGGTGGTAGAGTTTAGGTCCTGGAATATAATGTCAGAGGATGACCTAGAGGGGATTGAATTGTTATATGGAAAACTGAGAAATGTTACACATGTACATACTACTGTATTTTACTGTCGACTGTAAACCATTAATCCTCCCCTAAAGAAAAACGAAAGCCAATGTGTGACTTCAGCTGCCATTGCCCAAGTTTGTTTTCTGTTACTTTACCTTTGTGTTTCATGTATATGAATCACCAACAGTACAATCAAGCTTTGAATATATAGTATTAGGTGTAAATTTAAAGAGTCATCACCTCCCTGCTGTTCTGTTTTCTTTGCTGTAAGTTTCCTACATGTATAAATTCTGAGGAAGTCTGATAATACTTCTATAGTCTGGCTGTGTGGAGACATTATTTAAAAATTGGTTGTTTGCATTGATAAATGTTTATAGAGTTAAGGGAAGTAGATTTTAATAATATCTATGGAAGTAAAGATGATTGGCATATTTTTTTCCACAGTGGTAATGCTAATTAAACAATCATTCCACTGTGTTCTCACTACAGTCAGTTAACTGCCCAGGCTTGTTGTAGTTAGTTTGGAATCTTACTCAAAAGGCTCTGTAGATTGGTTCATTTAAGAGCAGAAGGAGTGGGGAGTTGGGTGGTATCACAGAAGGTTATTTACATCAATGACCTCCCAGAAACTTCTTCAAGGAAATTCATCTACGCCGATGACATCTGCTATGCAACTCAGGCATCCAACTTCGACATCCTCGAGGAAACACTCACGAAAGACATGTCTCTGATATCTGATTAAAATGGCGACTAATCCCTAGCACTGCAAAAACGGTATCATCTGTTTTCCATCTACACCATGCCTCGGCCTCGCGTGAGCTTAATGTGCAGCTTGGCAATACGAAAATCCGGCATGAAGCCCAGCCAGTCTATCTTGGTGTTACTCTCGATCGCACTCTGTCATTTCACGAACATCTCATAAAAACTGCAGCAAAGGTGGGTGCGAGGAATAACATCATTGCAAGACTGGCCAGCTCCTCATGGGGCGCGAGCGCTTCCACACTATGATCATCATCTCTGGCATTATGCTATTCCACTGCAGAATACTGTGCCCCAGTATGGTTCCATAGCCCCCATGTCCACTTGGTCGATTCCAAATTATATTCCTCTATGAGGATAATTTTTGGAACCATCCGTTCCACCCCGGTTCCATGGCTGCCAGTTCTTAGCAACATTGCCCCGCCAGATATTCGTCGGGATGTGGCATCATCTAAGTTCATTTCCCAAGTCTACGCTCAACCGGACCTGCCAATATAAGCGGATATCTTCTCCCACCCTGTCCAACGCTTGACGTCTTGTCACCCAATCTGGTCCCCTACGCCTACACTGAACTTCTCTGTTCCAGACTCTTGGAAACAGAGTTGGCAGTCAGCTGAGGTAAAGAACAAACACCTCATCACAGACCCCTGCAAGCGTCAACCCGGCTTTGACCTAGCACGTTATGATTGGGCCCTCCTCAATCACTATCGAACAGGCCATGGCCAGTGCGCCGTTATGTTCCATCGCTGGGGAGCCAGAGACGACCCGAATTGCCCCTGTGGCTACAGACAGACTATGACCCACATAGTCAGCGACTGCAACCTCTCCAGATTCAAAGGAGGTCTCGAAACTTTACATCAGGCTCAATCTGACGCTGTTGACTGGCTACGGAAGAAGGGCAAACGCTAGAAGAAGAACAGAAGGTTAAGCGCACATGGTGCGCAAAGTGCAAGGCAGGTGTCAGGATCCCGGTTCAAGCCCCAGGCTCCCCACCTGCAGGGGGGTCACTTCACAGTCATTAAAGCAGGTCTGCAGGTGTCTATCTCCCCCCCCCTTGTATTCCCCTCCCCTCTCTATTTCTCTCTGTCCTATCTAACAAGGACAATATCAGTAACAACAACAACTACAACAACAATAAAAAACAAAGGCTACAAAAGGGAAAATAAATAAATAAACATTAAAAAATAAAAAAGAGCAGAAAGAGTAAAATGATGATTTCTTTATAGTCAGTTTGGCTCATTTTAGATATTAGCTGTGGAATTAAAGTATTGGAAGAAAAAGTTATAAGAAATAAAGCTGGGAAAATTAAATCAAAAAGAGGCAGAATCAGTTATATTAACTTCAAAACCTAGCTGTTTCTTTCAGCACACTCAGAAGCAATAATACAGGAAAATACAGGAGATATGAAAATGATACAGATATTTAAACAAAGGGAAATATAGAAAATGTGAGGAGAAAAGTTGGATCATAAAATAATTCAAAGGGGATATTAAGTTGGTTAAAAGTAATGCTGGAAGAACTAATAATAAGATTGAATAGGCATTTAATCAGTAAGTCAATTATGCTATTAAAAGTTTTGTTATATAAAACAAAAACAAAACACTGGCACCACTGGAGGAAGTTTCAGTGCTTTGGTATCTCTCCCTCTTTCTATTTGAATGACAAAGTGGTTCAGAGCTCTGAAATCATTCATGCAAGTATGAGGCTTCAGCTACTCCCCCTCCAGAAAAAAGTACAGACAAACTAAAAGCATGGTACAACAGGATGAAACAGGCTATTAACCAATTTCTTAAAAGTATCTGCACTACCCAGATCTGGTCTGCCCCCAAAACCAGGTAAGAGTTATCAATAGTGCCATCTTGTGTTAGACTATCACACTGCAACTCTGTGTGGTATTTATATGTACTCCTATACTGAGCTAATTCATATGGACAATATATATGACTATAAAACTAAGGTTATATGTAATAGACTGCACTAACTGAGGAAATCACTAAATTTAAATATTGCTTCCAAGAATTCCTTTGATTCGTGTGCACACATGTGCATGCTCACACACACAATTGCTTGATCTCTGGTCCCTATGCTGAAATTACAAGTAACTTTGAACTCTGATAATAGCTGAAAACTAGAAAAAATAAAATGTAAAAATAAGTTCTAGTTGATAAATCTAAAGTAGATACATATTACTCAATGCATATATTTTACCTATTCTTAAGAGTTAGAAACATGACCCAAAATTCCCTTTATTATTGCATAATTGTGTGCTCTATTCTAGCAAAAAAAATGTGCAACAAGGGGCAATTTAATATCTGTGCAAAACAAAGAAGTAGATAAATGGTAAAGAGAACCAGTCAGAAGCTTAATAGATCTTAGCTAAAGATATGAGTAGAATCTGAACGAAGTAGTTCTTAATTTGTAATAAAGGACTTAATTTGTAATCAAGGTAACCATGACTTACGTATTATAAGATATAAATACTGTATTGCTAAAAAAACAAACCTTATCAAATGTAATTTGATTCTATACATAAATCAAACTACAGTTACTCTTCTCTAGTTATATTCCTTTTCCCCCTGCAAACTAATACCTAAATTTATGAGATCTACAAAAATGGAAAATTCCAATTTATCTTTGATAAAAGAGGTTATAAAATAATGTATTAAACTTCCCCACCCGGCTCTCCAGACCCCTGCCCCACTAAGGAAAGAGAGAGATAGGCTGGGAGTATGGATAGACCTGTCAATGCCCATGTTCAGCATGAAAGCAATTACAGAAGCCAGACCTTCCACCTTCTGCACCCACAATGACTTTGAGTCCATATTCCCAGAGGGTTAAAGAATAAGAAAGCTATTGGGGGATGGAATGGGATATAGAGTTCTGGTGGTGGGAATTGTGTGGAGTTGTATCCCTCTTATCCTATGGATTAGTCAATGTTTCCTTTTTATAAATAAAAATAAAAGCAAAACAAAAAACAAACAAAAAAAACTTCCCATATAGAAAGGCCATGCATTGGTGTTTTCCACTTCATCACTTATATACATTATGTCAGTTTTCCTACCATCCTCATTCATATGAACAGATTTGCTTCTAGAATAAAAATTCCAGCTTATTTTACATTCCTGGGAATATAAAAGAATGGGTATGAATAAAAATTATGATTTTCCAAGTGGAGGGAGGATAAAGCCCCCTTTCATGCTATAAGATAATTAAGTTGAGAACTCCAATAACAGTACACATAACTGGAAGGTAGCTGCCTTAAGTGAACTTTGAGATAAGTAGCGGCATACACAGGAGAATATATGGGTGTCCCAAGACAGAGGGTGGACAGGCTGAAAATAGAAAACTGCTTGGCTATAGACATAACAAGAGATTCAAGTAAGAAAGATAAAGCAGGGAGTGTGGAGTGAGGCACCTATAAGAAAAGACCTTAAAAAAAGACTCAAAAAGAAAAGACTGCAATGAGTTGCAGAGAGAATCAATAGAAAATTCTTAAAAAATAATTCATAGTTATCTGGCACTGAGCTGAGGAGTTAAATGTCCCCATAACATCTTATAAAGGATGAGAGACAAGGAAAGATAGTGCTGATGGAAGTGATACACAAAGGCACCTAATATCCATGTGTAGACATTTAATTAACTCTAGGACTGCTGGTTTAAATCTAGTTCACAGAGATTTGTTACATTTAACATATACATCTTTTTTCCTCTGCAATCCAAACAACTATGCCTGTGTGTGATTGAACTGCTCTCTGGTATACTTTTTAAAAAATTCAGATAGATAGGTAGATAGATGATAGGTACATAGATAGATAGAGATACATAGATAAAGTGCCAGAGCTTTCCCTGGTGCTATGCACTCACATGTCATTTTCATGACAAATATGTTGAAATAATTATAAGATTATGTGGTATATGGAGAATTCTTAAGACTTTACAATATTCAGTATGTATATTTAAGTAATTATTTTTATTGCCACCAGGGTTATCATTGGGGCTTTTGCCTGCATGATGAATCTACCATTTCTGTTGGCTGTTTTACTTTTTTTCCCTTTCTTTGATAGGACAGAGAGAAATTAAGAGGAAAGTGGGAGGGAGTCAGGTGGCAGCACAACGGGTTAAGCAAAGGTGACACAAAGCACAAGGACTGGCATAAGGACCCAGTTAGAGCCCCGGCTCCCCACCTGCAGGGGAGTTGCTTCACAGGTGAAACAGGACTGCAGGTGTCTATCTTTCTTTCCTCCTCTATGTCTTCCCCTCTCTCCATTTCTCTCTGTCCTATCCAATAACAATGACATCAATAACAACAACAATAATAACTACAACAATAAAAAAAAAGAGGGAAGTGGGTTTTGTATTGAGAGAGAGACCTGAAGCACTGTTTCACAGCTTTTGAAGCTTACCCTTTTGGGGGTCAGGGGCTTAAACAGGGGGATTTGCAGATGATAATGTATACATTTAACTGGGTATTTCATCATCTAGCCCCGATTATTCTTTTCAAGTAAATATATACATACATACATATTTATAAATATCTCTAAGACTCCAATAGACAACTATCATCTGGGATAAGATCTTCCATTCAGATGCATGAAATGACAGATAAAACTGTTTGGAATGAAGGGAAGAAGATTTAATTTAAAGGTACTCAGGTTGAATGAAAACAGTAATTTTCTATAACCAAACCAACAGCAAAACCACAAAATACTGTCATTGATGGTCAATCAAAACACAACAGCAACCTGCTTTGCTACTTGACTAGTGAACCCTTAACTTGCAAACTCTTAATGCCAGGTGTTGAAGCCTAAATTGATCTGTTTGCTGAAAGTCAGCAACCTAGAAGGAGTTTATCTGTCAACTTAACTACTGAAAAATAGATATGAATTGGCAGCCAGTAAACAGCGTAGTCAGAATCTTCTCTGCTGCCGTGCAGGTTCATTCAAGTATAAGCTCAAATCACATGCACTTTCAGGAGAACCTATTTTGTTTATATACATATGTAAATGTAGAATTGGTATTTTTTTTCTAAACACCTATTCGGTAGTCTATTATACTTTCTTTTCTTTTTTTATATTTATTTATTTATTTTCCCTTTTGTTGCCCTTGTTTTTTCATCGTTGTTGTTATTATTGTTATTATTGTTGTTATTGATGTTGTCGTTGTTGGATAGGACAGAGAGAAATTGAGAGAGGAGGGGAAGACAGAGCAGGTGGGAGAAAGATAGACACCTGCAGACCTGCTTCACTGCCTGTGAAGAGACCCCCACTGAAGGTGGGGAGCCAGGGGCTAGAACCAGGATCCTTCCGCCGGTCCTTGCGCTTTGTGCCACCTGTGCTTAACCCGCTGCACTACTGCCCGACTCCCTCTATTATACTTTCTAAAGAAAGAAAGATGAGCATGGTATTTCTAATTCTGTGAAGCATCCCCAACTCTAACCTTTTTTTCTCATTTTGTATAACAACTACTTCATAGTTCATTAAGAACAGAAATAACCATAAAAACTAGATGACCTCCCATCTTTTATTTATTTATTTATTTATTAGAAAGTTAGGGGGAGAGAGAGCGAGAAAGAACCAGACATCATTATGGTACACATGCTGCTAGGGATTGAACCCAGAACCTCAAGCTTGAGAGTTCAGTGTTTTATCCACTGCACCACCTCCCAGATCACAACCTCCTATCTTAAAGAAACTGTATTCTCTATGCATCTACACCTGTTTCACATAGTAATTGGGTAAAAGAAAGGCAAAACTAAATTATAAATTGTGATCTATGCCTCAAAAATCAACTGGTGATCAAATAGTCTAGCCACTATGTAACAATGAGCAATAGAAACTCAAGTTGAGAGAAGATTCCAGAAAGCAAAGAATAGAGTCAGCAACAATATCTCATCTCAGCCTAGATGAGATATTGTTCACTTAATATTGTGTATTTTGTTTTCCAAAATAAGGAAAGGTGACAATTAATATATGCTGGATTGATTAGCACCTTACATAGCTGTTTAAAATTAGTTGAGAACAATCCTTAATTTAGAATTCTTTGTGATGTCATACTTTATGAACTTCTATAAACAGAGTTTCATTTTGTCCCTCTCTCTCCCCTATACATGTTTCAATGTACGGCAAGAATTTTTTTTTTTTTGCGTTTCACTATAATGTTGATTATGTAAACCAAGGTCCCTTAATTTCCATTAAGGAAAACTTACATTGCAATACAAATTGCCTATATTAAATTCAAATGAGTGTGATATTGTCTTTGTTTCTCCCTCTCTATTTCCCTCCCTTTCCCTCTCAATTTCTCTCTGTCCTGTCCAATTAAACACATCTAAAAATAATAATTCTCTCTAGATTAGAACCAAGAGTTGTCTATTATGGAATTGTAGTTGCACAATCCACATTGGTAAATTGTGTCCATATGTAACTTTTATTCATTCATTCATTCTTTCTTTCTTTCCTACTATTTTTTTCTTTAGGACTTTGTACTGTATGTTTGGGCAATTCACCAGACCTTGGAGACATATTTTAATTTTTTAGTAGAGGGAAACAAACAGGTGTGGGACAGAGAGAAGTAAAGATATCACAATACTATTCTACAGCTAATGGAACTGCTCTTTTTTTCTTTTTCTTTCTCCTTTCTTTCTTTCTTTCTTTCTTTCTTTCTTCCTTCCTACCCTCCTTCCTTCCTTCCTCTCTCTCTTTCTTTCTTTCTTTCTTTCTTTCTTTCTTTCTTTCTTTCTTTCTTTCTTTCTTCTTTTGCCTCCAGGGTTATTGCTGGGCTCAGTACCTGCATTACCAATCCACTGCTCTTAGAGGCCATTCCCACTTTTGTTGCCCTTGTTGTTTATTGTTGTTGTTAATATTGTTGTTAGATAGGGCAGAGAGAAATCGAGAGAGGACAGAAAGACAGAGAGGGGGAGAAAAATACACCTGCAGACCTACTTTATCTCTTGTGAAGTGAGCCCCTGCAGGTGGGGAGCCAGGGACTTGAACCAGGATCCTTGCACCAGTCCTTCCGCTTCCTGCCACGTGTGTTTAATCTGCTGTTCTACTCCCCCAGAACCCCATCCTCTCCACCCACGAAGCTGCTCTTTTTTGTGTTGCTCTGATGTGGCCAGGAGCTGGAAGCTGACTCTGCCCATGATTAACATATCTGATTTACTGGTAGGCTATATCCCAGTCTTCTCACTGAATATTTAAATGTAAATAATTTGACTAATGATTTAACTCTAATTAACTGAAATGTAAATAGACACCATTATCTAGAGAAATGAACCCTTGTCCATGTACATTCTTGAATCTTCAATTTTGTTACATTCTAAATGTTGCATTATCACTATCAAAAACTTCACTTTGTGGATGAAGTGATGGCTCACAGTTCTAGCAATAAAAAGGAGCATCATGGTGACAGTAGGGAAATTCTTGTACTATGGTGTCTCTTTCACTCTCTTGGTTCTCTATCTAAATAAAGTAGTCATCCCAGATATGACATCTGCTCTACAAGAGGAAAAAATATTCATAGATTTGGAAGAATTAGCTTTAATTAGTTTTAATGTAGTTTTAAATGTAAACGGCTAAATGCAATTATTTATAAAGAGTTCACACTTAAACTCTGAGCTAAACTGCTGTTCCTCCTGACACAGAGCACTCTACTTTGCCACACAAAATAGAACCTGAAATAGACATGTGTTCATTATGGATTGAAATATGAATAAATGGAAATCATATTTAAAAGTTTTGTGCTAGTTTACAGTAACTGAAAAAATATATAAGGAGTCTTCTGATGTTTGGGGATTTACTTCTCGCTAGTGTAGTCATTTAAATATTCATACACTTCAAATTTAGAGAACAAAGAAAGTGCTATTTTTTTTAAACAAATGTATTTTGTTTTGAGAACTGTGAGAACAGTACTTGAAAGAAGCACAGTTTAATTCATTCCAGCAAGTCAGACTTCATTTTCTGACAGGTAAAGCTAGTTCATCACTGCTGAAACTTGAGATATGACAATGAGAGAAATAAGATCTTTTGCAAGACATCTGCTTTCTGCAGCCTAATATCTATACACAGAAAGTGAAATGATAGGCCCTCGTCACTAGTAAAGAGGGTTGTCAATAGAATTCTCATTCTTTGTTCCATTCATCCTATATCCATAGAGGGTAACATCATCTTTAGGAATATACTATAGGAGATACCAGGCTTCCAAAAGACTTCAGAGTTTTAGCTTTAGCTTTAGCTTTAGTGCTGATATCTACCACACATTGACATTTTTGAGAATAAAGTCTAATCTCTTCAAGTTCCATTTTAAACCATTGCTTTCATATATGAATTCACAACCATAAGTATAGTTTGACAATTTTTGTAGCTCCAAGCCAAAATTAATTGAACCCAAGAAAGGTCGATATCTTCTCTAATCAGAGAACATGATAATATGTTTTAAGTTTTCGCATAAAAATATTACCTTCTAACCTCATTTCATTGAACATATAAATTCTTTGAGGAGGCAATGCATATATATATATATATATATATATAATCTTTTTTCTCTATTGTTTTAGCATTTTAATTTTGTTTAAACTTACTTTATGTCACAGGATAGATCATTTTTTACAAACAGAAATTTGTTCTTAGAAAGAACTAGCACTATGATTGTGTATTTGCTTGTTTAACTTTTTTCAGTTTTTACTTGTTTTCCTATCTGTATTTAGGAGCTATTATTTGGTATATCCAAATCTGAAACTGTTACATGATTCAAGGAACTGTCCATAATTTTGTTATCTCTAGTAATGTTTTTTTAACATGAAACTTTGTTTTCTTTCCCTAACTCCAGTATTGTTTCACTGAGGAAAGGTTGATTTACAGGGTTGTTGTGATCATAAGGGCACATTTCCACATTGCTCCAAGACAAATACCAATACATTTCACTCTCAATCAAACTATCATCTTACTCCACTATAGGAACTTAGGTCCCTGACCTCCTCTTTTTTTTTTTTTTTTATTTAAATTTTTAATTTAAGAAAGGATTAGTGAACAAAAGCATAAGGTAGGAGGGGTACAACTCCACACAATTCCCACCACCCAATCCCCATAACCCACCCTCTCCCATGATAGCCTTCCCATTCTCTAGCCCTCTGGGAGCATGGACCCAGGGTCGTTGAGGGTTGCAGAAGGTAGAGGGTCTGGCTTCTGTAATTGCTTCCCCGCTGAACATGGGCGTTGACTGGTCGGTCCATACTCCCAGTCTGCCTCTCTCTTTCCCTAGTAAGGTGTGTCTCTGGGGAAGCTGAGCTCCAGGACACATTGGTGGGGTCTTCAATCCAGGGAAGCCTAGCCAGCATCCTGGTGGCATCTGGAACCTGGTGATTGAAAAGAGAGTTAACATACAAAGCCAAACAATTTGTTGAGCAAACATGGATCCCAAGATTGGAATAGTGGAGAGGAAGTGTTGGGGAGGTACTCACTGCAAACTCTAGTGTAATCCTGCTTTCAGGTATATATTTTGCAGTAGTTTATGGATACGTGTGCGCATACGCTCTCTCTCACAGAAACTGGTGTATGTCTAGGTTATGGGACTTTGTTAGAAAGTGAACTACCTGAGATGAAATTAGAGTGTACTATAAAAGGAAAGGTCTCACCTGAGTAATGAAGCTGAAGGGTTGTCATTCCACACGTGAAGTCTCTGGATACACTCTGAGGTGAAGCATGTTGAGACGGCAATCGTTGCTTTGGTTAGGTTGTGATCGACGGATGCAATATTATTTGGTATGGATTGGGAGAAGCATATGGGAAAGTGAGCCCTATCCATGGGTGCCAGGACTGGGGGAAGTAGGGGCTCTATAGTGAAGATGTGAGGTTCCTGCTGTCTTAGGCTTCAAAAAGACAATCAATAGTTAATATTATCATCACATTATTTGTTAATTGGGTTAACTTTGAAAAGTCCCTTTGTTATGGTTTGCTGTACAGTACCCAGTATCTTGTATATAGCTGTGCTATTGGAAGCTTCTAATCTACTTGGTCTAGGCTTTTGAGAGAGTCCGCATATCAAATACGTTGCCTATCTATTAAAAAGATTCAGTTTGTCTTTTGAGAAACTTTGAGACATACAATTGATTTCCCCCTCTCATATTAATTAACTACTGATTTATATGTCTACATTTTGCTAGGAGTGTACATAAACACCATTCCCATCACCAAAGGACCGTGACCCATCCCTCCCGCCCATTCCCACCCCCCACTGGCCCAGGAAGCTACATGTCTACCCCTCACCAACTCCTCTTAAGACTCATCCTCTATCCCTATTGAGTTTCAAATCTTATGTAATAGAATGCAGTGGAATGAGGATTCACAATATATTGTACTTTGCTTTGTTTCTTAGATCACATCTATGAGTAAAGTCATCTGATGACATGGCATTTTACTTTTCTGCGAATGTTTGTGAGTTTGTATATTAGAACAGAGAAACTCAGTTCTTGAAAACCACTATCCTAGGAATAATTCCTGAGCTGCATTGTCTCTGTTAGAGATCCAGATTTGTCATTAACTGTCTGTGTGGTCCAAAATATCATGCTTCTAATTTTTAAAAGTGGAGTGAATAAATAAATATATATACACCTTAAAATGTTCAGTCATATCTCAATATTAGAATTTTTTGTAGTTTAAAATTCAACATGTGAATGTTTGGCTATTATTTTCTTCTATTTTAACTTTGTCAAGTGCTTTAGACTTCTTGGAAGATAATACTCTTGCTTAAATTAGAGTAGAAACTTCTGTGTTGAAGCAATCAAACATCCTCAAACAATCCAACTTTTTTTTTTTAAGAAAGTATTTACTTATTCCCTTTTGGTGCCCTTATAGTAGTTACTGCTGTCGTTGTTGTTGGATAGGACAGAGAGAAATGGAGAGAGGAGGAGAACAGAGAGAGGGTGAGTAAGAGAGACACCTACAGACCTGCTTCACTGCTTGTTAAGCAACTCCCCTGCAGGTGGGGAGCCTGGGGCTCAAACCCGGGTCCTTAAGCCAGTCTTTATGCTTTGTGCCATGTGTGCTTAACCCGCTGTGCTACCGCCCGACTCCCACAACCCAACTTTTCAGTGATTTGCTTTGAACTAAAAATAATATTGAGATCAGCGCTGTAGTTTTTAGCCACAAAACAATACTTTCATTTCCATTGTAAATCCAATACCTTGACATTCTGGGAAGTACCAGTTTCAGAGTGGAAATTAATACATAAAAAATTGGGTTAGTGAATGTTTCTCTGTATCAATGATTTCTAAATTTAAGAGGTTATTTGAATCACCCAGAAGGCTTGTTAAACCACAGACTCTTGGATCCTGTATACTAATCCTTAAAATTTTTGATTTAGTATGTTTAGTGTGAGTCTACCTAATTTTTTTCTTATAAATTATCCTATGATTTTGATGACGCCAGTTAGAAGAATACAATTTGAGAGCCCTTGCACTAAGCTATGTTAATTGACTCATAAAATGATAATCCTCTATTTTGTTACATTACACTCTAGTCAGCATAGCCCAAGGATCATCACAGGCCAGATTACAAAGTTTTTTTTTTTTTTTCTCCCATACATACTGATGTGACGTAAGGTTGATAAACAGAACACAAACCTAAGGGCAGAAATATTACATGTAAAGGTTTACATGAGGAAAATATAGCAAAATTTCTTTCTTAATTTTTCATATGGGGTTGGATAATGGTTTACAGTAAACACAGTTGGTACTTCTGTAAATTATCTCAGTTTTCTTCACTCTCATTCGAAGCCTAGGTCCTCCTTCACCATTATCCACCAGGACTTGAAAGTCCCCCACTGCAGAGTCCTTTAGTTTGGTGCAATATTCCGAACCCAGTCCAAATTCTGTTTCGTGTTTTCCCTTTTTGTTCTTATTTCTCAACTTCTGTCTTTGAGTGAGACCATCCCAGATTCATCCTTCTTTCTCTGGATCATCTCATTTAACCCAATTCCTTCAAACTCTATCCAAGACGAGGTAAAGGAGGTGAATTCATCATTTTCATAGGTGAGAAGTATTCCCTTGTGTATATATAACACAGCTTTCTTAGGTTATTGGATACCTAGATTGCTACCAGGTTTTGACTATTATAAATTGTGCTGTTATGAACATAGGTAGGTACCCACATCTTTTTGGATTAGTGTGTCTGAATCCCTAGAATGTATCTCTAGGAGAGGAATTGCAGGGTCATAGAATAAGTCCATTTCTAGCTTTCTGAGAGTTCTCCAGACTGCTCTCCACAGTGGTTGGACAAATTCATATTCCCACCAGCAGTGTAAGAGTGTTCCTTTGCCCCACAATATCTCCAGCATTTGCTGTTGCTTCTCCTCCTTTTCCTTCTTAGATAGATACAGAGAAGCAAAGAGACTGTAGCCGTAAAGTCTTGTTTGATTGTTTTTAACCTGAGCAATATTCAGCTTGGCTTAAGGTAGTGTCGGGGATTGGACTTGGGACCTTCAGTGCCAAGTAATGAAAGAATTTTTGCATAACCATTATACTACCTCCCAATCCACGAAAGCACCTGTTAATGTGTTGAGGACTGTTTTCAAACCTGGGCCGTGCACAAGGCCCTATCCAAAACAGCACATTATCCAAATGAGCTACTTCGCCAGTCCCTTACTTTCTTTTTACATTTAATTTAATTTTCTTCTCTTTTTGATAGAGGTAGAGATAAATTGACAGTGAATGGGGTACATCGAGAGTGAGAGAGAAAGAGAGATATCTGAATCACTGCCTCACTGTTCATGAAGTATCTCCCCTCGAAATGTGAAGTTGGGGATTGAATGGAGAAGACATAAGTGATAAAAGATAGTGAACTTAGAAATAATGTATTAAAGTGAGAGAGTTTTTAGAAATAGACAATAATAAAATAAGTTAAATATCTATAAGAGATTGCTAATTATGAATGTGTATGTAGCTATTTGAATTTGGCAAGAGAATGGAAATAGGACTAATTGTAAGATGAACAACATGAGTTTGTAAAATTTTTTTTCATCAAATTATTATCAGAAATTTAAAAAGATCACAGGCTACATAATAAAACAATATCTGGGACCCATAGTTGTCCCATCTGTAACAAAACAAGACAGAGTGGGCCTTTTGCTTGTTGTGTTTATTAAGGGATAAATGCATGGGATCATAAGCAAATGTTTAAGCTGTTTGTCACATTCCACTGAGTAGAACAGAAAGTGGATTAATTGGTTCAGTAAATATTTATTGATCATCTTGCTATATACCATAAACCAGAGACAGAACAATGGGAAATAAAGAAAGCCATAGCTGTTGCAGTTTAGGAAGAGCTCCTGAAATAATATATACTAGGGCAGAGGTCTTCAGTTTTGTGGTTGTTATTTGTTTGCTTGTGTTTAGTTGCTATCATGGTTATCGCTGGGGCCAGGTGCCTGCATGATGATGAATCCACTACTCCTGGAGGCCATTTCTTCCTTTATTTAATTTTTTATTAGTGATTTAATAATGATCAATGATATTGTGGGATAAAACGGGTATAATTATATACAGTTCCCACCACCAGAGTTCCATATCCCATCCCTTCCACTGAAAGTTTATTCTTTATCCTTCTGGGAGCATGGACCCAGGAACATTAAGAGGTACAGAAGGTAGGAGGTCTGGCTTCTAAAACTGCTTCTCTGCTGGACATGGCCACTTATAGGTCTGTCTATACCCCAGCTTGTTCCTATCTTTCCCTAGTGGGGCAGGGCTCTGGGGAAGTGGAGTTCCAGTACACATTGGTGAGGTTGTCTACCCAAGAAAGTCAGGTTGACATCATGACAGCATCTGCAACTTGGTGGCTGCAAAGCATTAAGATATAAAGCAGAATAAATAATTTAATAATCAGAAACCTAAAGGTAAGAATACAGCAGATGAGATTTTGGTCTTCATACTGAAAGAAGCTAGGAAGTCTATTTTAGGTATATTCCAAGGGAACCATGACTCTACTAATTTTTTTTTCCTGTTATAGGACAGTGAGAAACTGAGAGGGTTGGAGCAAATAAAGATGGAGAGAGAGAGACACCTGAGACCTGCTCTACCACTCATCAGGCTTCCCCCATGCAGATAGGAAGTGGGGACTTGAACCCAGATGTACTTAATTCAAGTTTAACATACGAAAAAAAAAAAACTTAACAGCCTTGTTAAAATGCAGATTTCAGTTGCTTATTTCTGAGACAGGGTCAAGTCATTTACATTCTTAACAAAAATTACCAATTCTGCCTATTATTCTATAAACAGGCCACATTTTCCCCCACAGTTTTATCAAGAAATAATTGATATAGACCACAGAGAAAGTTTACAGAATACAACTTGCTGTTTTTTTCCATAGGTTATAACATAATTATCTCAAGAATTTTATCAAGAACACTCAAAGACCCATTATCCAGATTTGTGTCACTAGATTCACCTGTGCATCATACTGATTTGTAGAGATTTTAATTCAGAAACTGGACCTTGAATGTCATGGCAACTATAAGGCTTACTCAGGTTGGAAACAATTTATTTCATTCAATCATGTCACTTTTTAGAGGAGGAAATTGAATTCAAACTTGTTGATAACTGTTGGGATTACTGAGAAATATAAAAGAGTACTATCACTGTTTTTGCATCTGATTTCTGAACAAAATGTAAAAGGAGACAAATAATGAGCATCTTTGTTAATAATAATAACTGAGTTTGGAGATATAAATATACTTAGAGCACTGACTGGGCCTCAGACATGAGAAGAAAGAATACCAGTATATCCTAGTTTTCCTTATCTGGGCTTATTACTTTATGCTACTCCGCCTTGCATTGATATTAAATATATTATTTAGAGATGAAAATATGACTACTAAGAATAAAAATTAACATGAATCAAACAATTCCCTGCACCCTTTTTGAGCTTCTCATATATCCCATCAATGATTCCTATCTGTAGCAGCTTCTTCTCCACTTGAAGTAAAGTTTCAGGATCCATTGTATAATATTGCCTTTAGTCAGTCATTTGATTTTGAAAGCAGACATTAAGATTTCATGTTAAAAATATCACTTATCAATTTTATTACTTAATTCATAAACTTAAAGTTTTATAGAAATAAAATAAACCATAATGGTTGGTCACGTTTAGTTGGCTTTTTTTTTTTGTCCATTGTAGAAATGTCTTAAGATGAATTATAGTTTCCAGTTGTTTATAAGAATGTCTTAGTAACATTTGTAGTCAAACCTATATTAATTTAGCACAATACATTTTAATATAAGCATTAACACATTTAAATGGCTGCTTCGGATATCTTATCTCTTAAATGTTTTATAAGACTGATTTTACCTTTGTGCTAGTTGAGTTGTACAATGCCAAAGTTACCTCTGAAATTCAACCAGCATGGCAAGCTTTGCTTTAGTGCTCTTTGGGGGAAGCTTTTGGACGTTAAAATTATTTAATTGTGATGTTCATATTTGGCTCTGCTCCATACCATTTTGAGGACACAATTCTTTCATTTCAACTTATTGCACAGAACCTCTGGTTCATTCTCCTCACTCACTGACATAAATATTCCTAAGCACACAAACAACTGATTCTACTGAAAACTGCAGATGCAAGTGGGAGACTTATGAAGTAACAATATAATTTAAGTGTTTGGCATTGTTGGTTCTAAAAGTATTTGATCATTTGTTGCTGGAGACTGCTGGTTGGCAACTTCACCATATGGAGTTTTGCTGCATCATTGGATGTTTTCATTTTCTCTCATTTTCATTTATTATTGCTCTACCCCCCCCCCCCCTTAGAAGTAAAAATCTGACAGGTCATGAAGAGTCTTTTAACAGCCCTTTGACCTGGCCAGGCTCTTAGGTTCTGTTATATAAATCTAGCAGGGTCTATTCCTAAAAGAGAGAGAGAAAGAGGGAGAGAGAGAGAGAGAGAGGGAATATGAGTAATGTGAGTGGTCTTTCTCAGGGAAATTCTTACCCAAGAATAAAATTATTTCAGGCAGGGGTAGATAGCATAACAGTTATGCAAACAGACTTTCACATCTGAGGCTCCTAAGTCCCAGGTTCAACCTCTAGACACACACATACACACCCCACCATAAGCTAAAGCTGATCAGTGCTCCAGCTAAAAAGACAAAGAATAAAATTTTTCTCCCTCTTAAGATTTATGAAATAGCACTTCATTGTGCTTTTTCTATTATATTTTTACATTTCATTACATATCATGTTTGTTTATATTTAATCTATTGAAAAGCAAAAATGAATATTCCCAGAAACTCTAACAAAGCTTACCTTTTCCTCTTTTGAATATTTAAAATTATTTTATAAGAGTTTTAATTAACAGAAAATTTATAAATATATTGAAATTCATATATGCTCTCTGACTGGCATTACCTAGTGCCAGCATCTGACCTGACCATGGTATATTTATATAAACTAGAACAGTAGCATTGTAATGCTACTCCATAAACTACAGGCTTTAAATTGGATTTTATCCATTTTTCCATGTAATACCTTTTAATCAGTTCCAGGATCTAATTCAATATTCCATGTTACTTTTAGCGTATTTTAAGGAAGCAATTGATTCATGAAATCTGTGTCAGCTATTTTATTATTAAAATCAAGTTCTCCATTGTTTCTGCTTTAAAACTGCCATCATCACTCATGAGTAACATTTACGATAATAGGGTGTGTAGTTACTTTGAAGCAATGACCCCTCCTTTCTTTCAGGTGCAGTGATTCCAGGTAGGCAGCATCATTCTCCCTCTGAGCATTTAGTTGAACTATACACCAGCTTCAGGAAATCACTGACTTTATTGTAAAATATTTTGAACTACATGTTATGAATTTGGATAACTGATACATGGAACCTCATTCTAGAAGACAGTCATGATCATTTCAATTTGCTTTGAAAACATAATTTAAGAACTGGTCTTATATTTTCTGAATACAGGCATGTTACTTAGAAAACACATACTAGGGGGCGTGGTGGTGGTACACCTGGCTAGGCACTCACAGTACAGTGTTTAAGGACCCAGGTTCAAGCCCCTGGTCCCCACCTACAGGGAGACAGCTTCATGAGAGGTGAAGCAGAGCTGAAGGCATTTCTCTGTCTCTTTCCCTCTCTACCTCCCCTCCCTTCACATTTCCTCTTTGTCTCTATCCA